>NC_092116.1:18705362-18870362 GCF_045679555.1 Salvelinus alpinus
TTCGATATTTTGAACATTGAGATATTAAATAAATGATAAGCATAGAATCAAAGGAGAAAGTTAAGGGTTCTCTGTAGAGAGCCAGAATGCTTTGGAATGTGTTTGATGGAGGAGAGGAGAGCGACGTGTTGATATAGGGAAGACAGATGGATATCTATGGATTAGGTGAATGAGGGGTTGAGATCAGGAAATGAGGGGTGAGGTCAGTTCCCCTTAAGGGAGTAATAAAGGTTTGTCATTCTGTTACCCTTTTAACTCTTTTCCTGTTAAACAATAAGAAGGATTGGAGAGAAGGAGGAGTGTCTTAAGTGGTATATATATATCTGAGTGGGACAATGTTGAGTTGTCTGATTACATCTGTACAGAACCTTTGGGAAGAATTAAAACTTGGTTAAAGCTTCTCTAGTGTCCGTGAGTTATTTACTCTGAAAAATAAGAACCTAACATTACAAAACCATAACATTAAGTTTTTGTGAAATTCCATTCAGTGACATTAAACTCAGTAAACACTATCATATATCAATGGCACAAATTCAAAATCATTCAAACTGATGTTCAGTTTACAGTTCATACTGTTATAATCACACAGATGATTCAGTCTGTTCGATGACATCATCAGATCGTATCTGGTCTTGAGGAGATTTAACTGTTGAACACAAACCTACAGGGAGAAAACAGATGGAGAGTAGCATTAGAGTTTAACTGTTCAAACTGCTCTTTCAACTGTAATCCATCAGAAGTAATGAAAAGGTTATTTTGCATTTTTGTGAGGAAAAGCTTCCATAAAAACATATACCAGAAATAGCTGCCCCTGGGCACTTTGTCTATTTACATTTGAAATGAACCATTTCATTCCACATTAGTCTAACAGTGATATAAAAGCACGCCATAAAGAAGGAGAATGTAAAGCTGCATAAGCTGCTTGTAGAGACACTGAAAGAAAGTTCTCACCTCGAGCCCTGCAGCATTTCACCATCAGCACGATGGACACCAGTAGAAAGGGAGACACCACCAGTAGACCACACAGCAGCCTGGTCAGAGAGATGGAGACAACAGAACCTGGAGGGACTAGAAAAACACATGTTTAACCATCTAACACTTGAACACACACACACAGCTCTTCTCACCTCTCACAGAAAAACAGAGAGAACTGACTAAATTACATTGACAGACTGAGAACAGGAATTTAGCTAGAAGACCAAAACTATACAATTTTATTGAATCTAAAAATATATTTGGTAAAAAACTACACAATGTATATAATGTGTGATGTTTCTCAGGCTCATGCAACAACCGAATTAGAAGCTGCAGTGACCATCAACTCCATTCCTCTGTAACACAGTGTAACCAAACAAAGTCCTCATCTGATGCCATATGTATTGTGCATGGTTGACATACTTCATATTCTATAGATTAAACAATTTATCGTCAATAAAGGAAATGTGTTCCATTCTGAACTGCTGGTAAGTGACTGAAGTTCAAGGAGAGGGGGTACAAAAATTATCAGATTAATATTGCCATTGAGAAAATTCAAAACAAAACAAGACATGACCTTTTTCAAGGGCAGTCTCGCAAAAAGACGCATTCTTGCATTCTAACTACCCGCTATTCAAAGCGCTCTGAACAAATTAAGGGAATCGTTCACAAACATTGGCACATTCTAAAATCCGATGATAGTCTCGGTAATGTGTTTTCGGACCTTCCCTTGGTCGTATTTTAGCGGGGCAGAAATCTCAGAGACCAATTGGTACACTCTGATTTACCACCCCAAGATATTCCTGAACAACGTCTATTTGCGCCCCTACTAGATGGAAATTACAAGTGTAATGGCTGTGCTCAATGCAATGGCACCTATAAATGCAGATCCTTCAAACACCCACAAACAGGGAAATCGGTCCCAATCAAAGGTGTTATTACGTGCTCCACTAAGGCAGTTATTTATCTTATAACTTGTCCTTGTGGTAAAAATTATGTGGATAAAACAAAGCGCGAATTAAAAGTACATATCTCAGAGCATCGTAGCACCATTAGGTGCAAAAACTTGACTTACCCAGTTGTGGCCCACTTTTTGGAGGCAGGCCACTCGATTTCGTCTCTGCGTTATATTGGCATCGAACATGTCACCCTCCCTAGGAGAGGGGGTGACCTCGATAATTTATTGTTAAAACGAGAGGCTGCCTGGATCTTTAACTTAAAGACCCTTGCTCCCTTCGGTCTCAACTTTGATCTGAAGCCATTCTTGTGATTATTGTGACTTTGCCATTGTAATTGTTTGTAAGCTTGTGTAGTCTAAAATGAATCTATGATCGTATGCTATCCATTTGTTTTTTGTATGCTGCTCTTTGTATGCCATTTTAATATTTGAGAATTAACCAATAATATTAGGCCACTCTTGGCCATGATTACAGACACCTGTGTGTCTTTTGACACTATATAAACGAGTCATACCACAGTGTTTGTGATTATACCCTGATGAAGACAGCTTGGCTGTCGAAACGTTGGTAATTAAATTTTTGCATCTGAGCTCCTAGAGTGTGCGGCTCTCCTTTATTTTTAAGTGACTGAAGACACCAGCGTTTCATCTGGACCGGACCCCTACAGTTCTTTGTCAGAATTAGAAAGCTACAGATCCTTAAAGAGAAACAGAAAAAATGTGCATCTGATGTCATGTTCTTCTTGACTCACCTTCCTCTTTCTGTAAAAGGAGAAGACACAGCAACACTGTGGTCTTATTGTTGGTGGAAGAGAGAACTAACAAAACTAAAGTAATGATCTGAGGAAAGAGCATTGATGATAAAATTATATTTGTGCAAAAGGGAACATTGCATTGACCATACCCGGTCATGTTTATATTTTCAGTAGGATCTTTAACGTCACTACGAGAGGTGGAGAGGTGTCAAAGGGTTGACTTCATGGTTTAGGAGCTATTTAGAAGTTAGCTGTGTGTGAAGATTCTTGCGTTACAAGGCAAGTCTGTCAACTGTTCAGAGGAATAACACAGGAAATGAGTTATCAGACTGCAGTGGGGGCTCCTCAGAGGAGGAAGGGAAGGACAATCCTCCTCAGTTAATTTAATACAAATACATATTTTAAAACATTTAAAAAGTGATCATTTTTAGATAAAACTATATTAAATATATTCATGTCACCAATTTTTTTTTTTAAACACATTGTTTTGCAATGAAGTTTTACAGCAGCCTCAACAGCACTCTGTAGGTAGCACCATGATGTAGCCATAGGACAGCAAGCTTCCGTCGTCTTCTGGGTACATTGACTTCAATACAAAACCTAGGAGGCTCATGGTTCTCACCCCATTCCATAGACTTACAAAGTAATTACGACAACTTCTGGAGGATGTTCTCCAACCTATCAGAGTCCTTGCAACATGAACTGACATGTTGTCCACCCAATCAAAGGATCAGACAATTAATCTAGTACTTAAAGCGTAAGCTACAGCTAGCTAGCACTGCAGTGCATAACAAAGAGAGAGAAAGACAATAGTTGAACAGTTTTGAACTAATTCATTTCTTCCAAAATTAAGGAGAAGCAAGAGCGAGAGAGAGACATTTAGTTGTTTTTTTTAAATCACGTTTAGTTTCACTGACTTAGGGAGCAAATGCAGCTAGGTAGTTTTGCCTATTCAAACACCCTGCTCAAACATAGGGATGATATGTTAGCTAGCTGGCTATGACTATCCAACACAACACTGGAACTCTTCCAAGTCAAGATACGCTTTTGGTTTTACAAATGTTTTGCCACCGGGGCCTGCTGGTGTAATCAATAAACTGCTTACTGACTGTACTCTGTAACGTTACTGCATGATTGAAGCAGGTTTACTGACGCTTTAGTTCTATTAGCTATGTTGACTATGACGTTTAGCTAATATGGTTACAACGATGTAGGATGTGTGTAGCGGTTATGACATGGTTTGGCTTGTAAAGTTTTTTTTGCCTCGTCACATACAGCTGATGTGTTGTGCATTGAAGTCCACAAGCGAAGAGAAAAGGTGAGAGGAGGAGAGCGCATAGATGCAAGAAGGAATACAAGGTGGCTGCTTTGAAAGTGACCCATGTTTGCACATGATCAGGGGTGTATTCATTCCGCCGATTCTGTTGAAAAACGTTTCTTAAACGGGAGCATACGGGGATAAACATACCTGAATTCGTCCAATAGAAACTCTTGATTGCAACTGTTGAATTAATGATCACACCCTAGATCAACAAGATTCAGGCAAGAGTGTGTCTCAAATTTGTCATAGACTAGCAACCTCATGATGTAAAATGTTTTGTATTATGTAGTAGCCTAAACCTATCGTTGTTATATTGACCTGGGTGAATGGAATATGAATGACAGTCATCCAATATGCTGTAATAGAAATAAGGCCATGCTCATAAGGAAAGAAATCGTCCTCCCTCATCTTAAACGGCTCAGACCGCCACTGTCAGTGATAGATTAAATGTAAAGGAGAAATGAATATGACAAGTTAACTACAGTATACTGTATGCTAAAATAACATTGACATCCATCTCTCTGATAAACACAGAAAGCCCCACACTGTCACGACTTCCGTCGAAGTCGGCCCCTCTCCTTGTTCGGGTGGTGTTCGGCGGTCGACGTCACCGGCTTCCTAGTCACCACCGATCCATGTTTCATTTTAGTTTTGTTTTGTCTGTATTACACACACCTGGTTTCAATTCCCATATCATGTTCCTTATTTAATAGGCTTTGTCGTGCCCTCTTCACGACTGTCTTGATGTGTTTGGACCATTCTAGTTTGTTGGTGATGTGGATACAAAATGTTCTCTTCAAAAGATTGTCACACTCATGCCATACCTTGAATGCTCCAACTAGCACATGTTGCTTGTAAGTGTGCCACTCTTGCAGCACAGCAGCCTCTGACTCTTGCAAGAACTGCCTGGAGAGTCCGGTCCGGTTAAAGGTGTTTATCCTCTCACTCGAGAACGCAGCTTTAGGTCCCAACACACTGAAGGCCCCCAGAATCTCCAGGTGTTGGACCCTCCGGTCTAGGCTGTCCTGGAGGCCAACAAGATATGTATCCATGACCTAATTACAGCACAAAACAGAAAATAAGTGATGAATAGCTGTTTGTTTTTAATTTATCCAACACACATGATGTAACATTGGTTTCATCACAGCATTTGAAAACGAATGTGTTTACCTCCTCTCTGAACCCAGCCCAGAACTGGCCTTACTCCTCTCTCCTCTCCTCTCCTTTTATCTACATACCTTTCTTCTCCTTCTTCTTTCTGCTCTCCTCTCTCCTTTTCTCCTTCCATCTCCCTTCCTGGCTCTCTCCTTCTCTCTGTTCCATTCTGCTCTCCTCTCTGTTTTTCTACTTCCATCTTCCCTCCTGGCTCTCTCCCCTCCTCTAGTCCATTCTGTCCCTCATACATCTCTACCTCACTCCTGGGATTCTGCCTATTCTCTGTCTAGTAAAGTAAGCCATACACTTGTTATACAATCGGTAACTTAAGCTTTTAAAGAGTTAGCTAACTAAAGCAAGTTTCAATTAATGCAGGTTGATTTGACGTTAGCTAGTTAAGCTAATGTTACCTGACACTCTTGTAGACTGCTCCCCCCTTCTCTTTCGCTGCTGTTGCTGGAAATATTTAATTAAACTCATCTGAGAAAAATCTAATCAAATTGAAGACAGATAAATGTAGCTATCTGTCTTGCACTTGATACAGTTCCAAATGAACCAGCTAGCTAACTTGTAGACTAGTAATGTTAGCTTACCATGTTTCTATCATCAACATACTTGACTACATTGGATAGCTAATTGCCATTACAATTGTTTCAGCAATATTACAGATCTAAATTATGTTAGTATTGGTTTTAGGTTATATCTAGCTTTTGTAGTTAACTAGTTGACTAGCGAACCTTAGTCAAACAAGCAAGCTAACATACCTTTCCTGCAGTTTCTCACGCAGGAGCACTCTGAGGTGATTTAAGTCAATTGTGTTTTGTGCTGCAAAGCGTCTGTATCGAGCACTGGTCACTGGCACGCTATGTTTCTTGAGTTGCAGGCTGCCTGCCACAGCTCACAGAGCTAAATAACCTTCAGAACTGTGTTGAACCCAGACAGATGATCTATTTACCAAGAAAAGAGAATGTGCTTTACATAACTTTATTAAAACTATTTTTGGTAGAAAGAGGATGTTTCTTTTGGTGTGGCGGCAATAATTCTGCCGTGGTGCAGCGCCAATGCTGTGCTTCTGAGAAAGGATGGTTCCTCTCTTCCACATCCACTCCCCGCTGATGGTCTTGTAGTAAAGGCGTGTAGTAAAGGACATGCGATAGAGATAAGCTTGAGGAACAGATATAACTGTATTGTTTCAATTTCTCTTTGCTTCTGAGTAACCTGGTCACACGGCATAAGACAAAGAGCCTCTGAGAAGTGACCACAGTTCTTCAGCCCATCCTGTTCTTTTACTATCTTCCAAGGGCCCAGCTGTGGGGCAATGGAAGAGAACAGAGGCTGGCTTGGTAGAGAAAGGAGTAACAAAATTAACGTTATCACTTGTTTGTGTGCTATAAGCTCACGCACCCAATACACCTGGCCACAAGAAGAAAACAAGATCGCTTATATTGCCCTGATCTGCTGGAGAGGGGTGGAACCAACCATGACTAAGCAGTTCTTATCACGTTTCAGGGAAGACCCAGATGCAGACAGTGTCGAAGTAACACAAGTTTATTATTAGAACAGGGGGCAGGCAAAACGACAGGTCAAGGGCCGGCAGAGGTCAGTAATCCAGGACAGAGTCCAAAAGGTACAGAACGGCAGGCAGTCTCCGGGTCAGGGCAGACAGCGGTCAATAATCCAGGGTAGTGTGACAAGGTACAGAACGGCAGGAAGGCTCAGGGTCAGGGCAGGCAGAATGGTCAAAATCGGGAAAACTGGAAAATAGGAACTTTAGAAAAGACAGGTGCAAAGGGAAACCACTGGTAGGCTTGACGAACAAAACAAACTGGCAACAGACAAACAGATAACACAGGTATAAATACACTGGGGATAATGGGGAAGATAGACGGCAACTAGAGGGGGTGGAGACAATCACAAAGACTGGTAAAACAGATCAGGGTGTGACAGTTCTTGGGTTTTTATATAAACCCCTTGCGTCTCTGTATTATTCGAGTTCTCACTCTATTCACTCTGTGAGCATGTAGTGACCTGCTCCCTTATTAACACTTTTTTGGTTACTACATGAATCCATATGTGTTATTTCATTGTTGTGATGTCTTCACTATTATAATGTAGAAAATAGTAAAAATAAAGAAAACCCTGGAATGAGTATTTGTGTCCAAACTTTTGACTGGTACTGTATACATATACAGTATTTAGTACTGGACTGATATGCATGCCACTTTCACCTGTAGCTTTCCGGGAGACTAGACGCTTTGTTACGTATTGCTTCCTTTCACAGGTCGGAGTGCGAATTACACATTCGGGACACAGAAAAAAGGCGAGAGGGGAAGCGGAGACGTTCTTATTATACTCCAGTGACCAGTGCTAGCTACCACAATCAAAACCAAAAACTATTGCCACGCAACAAGAAGTTCTAGAATCAACAGTTCTAGAATGTTTGTCAAAAAAGGTAAAGAACTTGTGTAGTCTGTGAGGACCAGATCTCTATTAACCAGGGGGTGTAGTGTGGTAGGTAGCATCATGTATCATAGCACCCCCTTCAGCCTGGAGGGTTACACAGGAACTTCTGTTGTTTCCTTGTATGAATGCAGTTGGTCTATAATTCATGTTCATAGTACAATGTTAACAAAAACTCAGACATAAACAAATTATTTAATATAAGATTCAAAATGTAAACATTTTTTATTACATCAATTGACTTGGACTTAGATGGACATTAGCAGTAGGACTTTAGAATGTTGATAAAAGTAAAGTAACAATATGATAATAAAGATACTACGAAAATAATATCATATACATTATATAATCACCTCATTCATCATTCTTAACAATAAAACTCTCATAAAAATACTGTATTGCTATCTTAACATATCTTGTGAGAAGTGTATTGCATCAGATGGCTCATAGGAGGGAAAGTGATAAATATATATGCATAAAGTCTTCAATTACCACTCCAGGTGGGTATGGAGGTCTGCCTGGGGGCAACACCAGCAGAGCAGGCTTTGTATGGTGAGCTGGTCTTCATGCACTCAGATTTGAGCTTAAGGCACACAAAACAGAACTCTTTCTTGCAACGCGGGCAGAGTAAATTCTTACAAGCGGTCTTGTCATGCTCCAATAGTGCACCACAGGTAGGACAGGCACGCATGGAGGGGCAGGCAGTGACCCCATGTACCTGGGGCAAGGCGACAGTTAGACAGTTCTGCAGCAGATGCAGCCTCTGGTCAGAGTGTGGCCCCGGACCTTTTAACTGCTTCAGGCTTTTAAACAATTTGGACCGTGACTGTGGGATGGCCACGTAACCAAAGGACATCTCTGCCCTCAAGGTTTCAGGGATATCATCCAGAGCTGAGACACAACAACAATGAAAACAGTGATAAAAAGGTATCCTTGGGACAAGTGGTGCATGAGAATGTACAAATGCCACGGGAACAGAACAGGACAAACCTACATAAATGGAATCCAGTTTCAATGAATGCTGCCAAATTATTTACAACACAGAGACCAACCATATACAGTATGTGATTATGTTTCTTTCAACATTCCATTTCAGATGATTAATTACATTTCATTACATTTTAATTAGAAAAGAATAGACATGACAAGTAGATATGTTCCTAATGCCTTTACATGAGGTACTTTCAAAATACAATCTACACTGTCTGGCTACAGTTGACTATACAGTTCATACATTTTTCAAAGCATTGCCTTTTATTCATGAGAGAGGCATAAAGAAACCTTACTAATGTCATCCTGTCTGTTGACAAACTTGAGTGTCCTGTCACCGGGGTCAAAGCTCTTCTCGTCCTCCATTGTGTTGGTCCTTGTTTTTGTCTCTTTGTCTCTCTCTCAGTTACTGCCTCATACACACAGGACGGACTATGAGTTCTGACTAAGGGAGGCAGGCTTGCTTTCACGGAAAGTCCCTTGGCTTTGTTTGTCAACATCAGTACATTTGACTTTCGCTTTCTAGCATTTACAAGAAGTCCAAACTTCACTGAACCTCCTCTGCTTTCCTGTACCCGGGCACTGGAATTCCCTCCCCATGTCAGCACACAGGCACACCCTTATGTACCTTTACACACTTACAGGCACAGCTGACTGTGGTACCAGGATCTGGGATCCCAGGGGAATATCAGAAAACATTGCTTTGGCAATTATTCAGATAATGGAGCAGATGAATGACAGCCTGCATGGTTACCAGTCTGGTTAGCTATCATTCCCATCCTTGACACTCCTGTTGTGCTCTTTGGCATATGACACAGAGTACAAGGAGTGGAATGTGTTAGCTAAACAGGCTGGTTCCCAGGCTAGATGAATGACAATCAAACACTGATATTTCTGCTATTTGTCTGGTTGTAAAATGTAAAATGGTTGACATTTTTTGTAGAAAAGTTTGGTGCTTTCAAACAGTGGTACAAGAAATATCTTGAACTTAAATATTTCATTATCAAGCATTGTTCCCAAAACATCTCTCAGCCTGGCTTATAGACCATATATAGAAAAGTATGTGGATTAGTGGATTCGGCTATTTCAGCCACACCCAATGCTGACAGGTGTATAGAATTGCGCACACAGCCATGCAATCTCCATAGACAAGCATTTCGCTACACCCGCAATAACATCTGCTGAATATGTGTATGTGATCAATAAAATGTTATTTGATTTAGACAAATATTGGCAGTAGAATGGCCTTACTGAAGAGCTCAGTGACTTTCAACGTGGCACTGTCGTACGATTTCACCTTTCCAACAAGTCAGTTCGTCAAATTTCTACCCTGCTCGCGCTGCCCCAGTCAACTGTAAGTGCTTCTATTGTGAAGTGGAAACGTCTAGGAGCAACAACGGCTCTGCCGCGAAATGGTAGGCCATACAAGCTATAAAAGAACATGAGCTGGCGCACACCCAGAAAAATTATTTTGTGTGGGTTGGTGCTGACTAATGGCGAATAAACTTTTTTTTAAAAGAGAGTCGTACACTCCATATATAAACTTCCAGTAATTTATTTGGTAAATCACCAACGTTTCGGCATCACTGTGCCTTCTTCAGGGTAATAGCATGAATACTTGAACCAGGTTATGTAGACAAACAGTGCAATTAGTGCAACCAATGACAATAGTGAGGAGTGTGTCATAATGATTAAGTTAAGTAGAATGAATTGAGTGAAACTGTTCAAAAACAATAGTTTATGGCATATTAAATATATTAGGCTATTGTTATCATATGCAAACATAATTCAATATTGTACATAATATTAGCATCAACATACATTATTGTTTAATTCAATTTCACATATTTAATTGCTTCCTAATTAATTTATATTTGTTACATGTAGTATTTTGGTTCAACCTTAATGCATAATAAGCATCATCAACAGGGGGAACATTTTAGGTGTATGCTAATAAGCTGTATAAAGAATATATCAATTTATAAGACTTCATAAAAGAGAGAATTGTTCATAAGAAGGGCCTGAGATCAAAGTAATATTCAAACCACTAGGGGTCAATGTTTTTAGATGGGATATCCAGTAAGCCTCCCTTTGTAGTAGTATGATCTCGATGTTACCTCCTCTGCTTGGTAGAGCAACATGCTCAATGCCTGTGTATTTGAGGGAGGAGATTAGATGGTTAGCGTCAACAAAGTGACCTGCTACTGGATAGTCAGTGTTCTTACACCTGATTGAGCTGCGGGGTTCAGCTATGCGTTGTTTTAATTGTATTTTCGTTTGTCCTACATAGGCTTTTCCACATGAACAGGTGATGAGATAGATTACTCCCTTGGTCTTGCATGAGATGATACCCTTAAAAAGGGATTGTTTGACCTGTATGTGAGTGTCTGAAGAAGGATGTTTTTATAGCATGAGCCACATTTGTAGTTCTCATTTAGAATCAAATCAAATTTATTTATATAGCCCTTCGTACATCAGCTAATATCTCAAAGTGCTGTACAGAAACCCAGCCTAAAACCCCAAACAGCAAGCAATGCAGGTGTAGAAGCACGGTGGCTAGGAAAAGCTCCCTAGAAAGGAAAAAACCTAGGAAGAAACCTAGAGAGGAACCAGGCTATGAGGGGTGGCCAGTCCTCTTCTGGCTGTGCCGGGTGGAGACTATAACAGAACATGGCCAAGATGTTCAAATGTTCATAAATGACCAGCATGGTCAAATAATAATAATCACAGTAATTATCGAGGGTGTAGCAAGTCAGCACCTCAGGAGTAAATGTCAGTTGGCTTTTCATAGCCGATCATTAAGAGTATTTCTACCGCTCCTGCGGTCTCTAGAGAGTTGAAAACAGCAGGTCTGGGACAGGTAGCACGTCTGGTGGACAGGTCAGGGTTCCATAGCCGCAGGCAGAACAGTTGAAACTGGAACAGCAGCAAGGCCAGGTGGACTGGGGACAGAAAGGAGTCATCATGCCAGGTAGTCCTGACGCATGGTCCTAGGGCTCAGGTCCTCCGAGAGAGAGAAAGAAAGAGAGAAGGAGAGAATTAAAGAGAGCATACTTAAATTCACACAGGACACCGGATAAGACAGGAGAAGTACTCCAGATATAACAGACTGACCCTAGCCCCCCGACACATAAACTACTGCAGCATGAATACTGGAGGCTGAGACAGGAGGGGTCAGGAGACACTGTGGCCCCATCCGATGATACCCCCGGACAGGGCCAAACAGGCAGGATATAACCCCACCCACTTTGCCAAAGCACAGCCCCCACACCACTAGAGGGATATCTTCAACCACCAACTTACAATCCTGAGACAAGGCCGAGTATAGCCCACAAAGATCTTCGCCACGGCACAACCCAAGGGGGGGCGCCAACCCAAACAGGAAGATCACGTCAGCGACTCAACCCACTCAAGTGACGCACCCCTCCTAGGGACGGCATGGAAGGGCACCAGCAAGCCAGTGACTCAGCCCCTGTAATAGGGTTAGAGGCAGAGAATCCCAGTGGAGAGAGGGGAACCGGCCAGGCAGAGACAGCAAGGGCGGTTCGTTGCTCCAGAGCCTTTCCGTTCACCTTCACACTCCTGGGCCAGACTACACTCAATCATACCACAGGTATGACAAAGCTTTTCTTTTTACTGCTCTAATTACGTTGATAACCAGTTTATAATAGCAATAAGGCACCACAAGGGTTTGTGGTATATGGCCAATATACCACGGCTAAGGGCTGTATCCAGGTCCTTAGCTGTGGTATATTGGCCATATACCACACCCCATTGGGCCATATTGCTTAAATAGACACCGGCTGCAATGCGGTTTTAACCAATCAGCACTCAGGATTAGACCCACCCATTGTATAATGCTTAATTATACATTATACTGATTGTAATGCGATGCTACTGGCGGCAGAGAAGTCAGGCGCAGGAAAGTAGAAACTGATTTACAACGGTTGTGTTTAATAACCATAAACCACCATCAACAGAACTATACAATAAATGGGTCAAACAAAACCTGGTAAAATACCAGCATACCGTGCACAAGCACTACAACAAACAATTATGGACAAGGACATGGGGGGGGAACAGAGGGTTAAATACACAACATGTAATTGATGGAATTGGAACCAGGTGTGATGGAAGACAAGACAAAACCAATGGAAAATGAAAAGTGGATCAGCGATGGCTAGAAGGTCGGTGATTTCGACCACCAAACGCCGCCCGAACAAGGAGAGGGACCAACTTCAGCGGAAGTCGTGACACTGATAATGATTTGACCATAAACTAGCAGTGGGTAGCTATTAATTTAGTTTATTTGCACAAATAGAAAGACAATTTGTAACGAGCTATTTAAACAAACCAAACTTATTTCAAGGTAAAGAGCAATCTAACTTTATGTTGTGGATGAACTGTCCATGAGATGGTTTTAAGTCACAGTGTTACGATCTTCGTTGGGAGAAAGAGAGGAGGACCAAAGCGCAGCGTGGTAAGTGTTCATGATGAATCTTTAATAGAACAAACTGAACACTGAGATACAAAACAATAAAGTGAACTACTGAAAACCGAAACAGTTCCGTGTGGAACACACAGACACAGAAGACAACCACCCACAAAACACAACAGAAAACAGGCTACCTAAATATGGTTCCCAATCAGAGACAATGACTAACACCTGCCTCTGATTGAGAACCATATCAGGCCAAACGAAAAACCCAACATAGAAACACAAAACATAGATAACCCACCCAACTCACGCCCTGACCATACTAAAACAAAGAAAATACAAAAGAACTAAGGTCAGAACGTGACACACAGACTGATGGATCAACACGTGTTGAGGTGAGGAGGGGGATTATTTAACTTCTCTGGGATATGTGGGACGCTAACGTCCCACTTGGCCAAAAGCCAGTAAAAATGCAGAGCGCCACATTCAAATAAATTACTATAACAATCAAACTTTCATGAAATCACACATGAAAGACACCAAATTAAAGCTACACTTGTTGTGAATCCAGCCAACATGTCTGATTTCAAAAAAGGATTTACGGCGAAAGCACACCAAACAATTATGTTAGGTCAGTACATATCCACAGAAAAACACAGCCATTTTTCCAGCCAAAGAGAGGAGTAACAAGAAGCAGAAATAGAGATAACATTAATCACTAACCTTTGATGATCTTCATCAGATGACACTCATAGGACTTCATGTTACACAATACATGTATGTTTTGTTCGGTAAAGTTCATATTTATATCCATAAATCTGAGTTTAGGCGGGACGCTACTGTCTCACTTGGCCAAAAGCCAGAGAAAATGCAGAGCGCCATATTTAAATAAATTACTATAAAAATCAAACTTTCATTAAATCACACATGAAAGATACCAAATTAAAGCTACACTGTTTGTGAATCCAGCCAACATGTCAGAATTCAAATAGGCTTTTTGGCGAAAGCAAACAATGCTGTTATCTGAGGATAGCACCATAGTAAACAAAGATAGATAAGCATATTTCAACCCTGCAGGAGTGAAACAAAACGCAGAAATAAAAATATAATTCATGCCTTACCTTTGACGAGCTTCTGTTGTTGGCACTCCAATATGTCCCATAAACATCACAAATGGTCCTTTTGTTCGATTAATTCTGTCGATATATATCCAAAATGTCCATTTATTTGGCGCGTTTGATCCAGAAAAACACTGGTTCCAACTCGTGAAACGTGACTACAAAATATTTCAAAAGTTACCTGTAACCTTTGCCAAAACATTTCAAACTACTTTTGTAATACAACTTTAGGTATTTTTTTACGTGAATAATCGATAAAATTGAAGACGGGATGATCTGTGTTCAATACAGGATTAAAACAATCTGTAGCTAGCTTTCTGGTCATGCACCTCTAACAAACAGTACACAACAAGTGACCCTGATTCAAAATGGCCGTACTTCTTCATTACACAAAGGAAAAACCCTCAACCAATTCCTAAAGACTGTTGACATCCAGTGGAAGCGGTAGGAACTGCAAGAAGGTCAATTAGAAATCTGTATTCCCAATGAAATCCATTGAAAAGAGTGACCTAAAAAAAAAAAAAAATCTGAATGGTTTGTCCTCTGGGTTTTGCCTGCTAAATAAGTTCTGTTATACTCACAGACATGATGCAAACAGTTTTAGAAACTTCCGAGTGTTTTCTATCAAAATCTACTAATAATATGCATTATCTTCTGGGGATGAGTAGCTGGCAGTTGAATTTGGGTATGCTTTTCATCCAAAAGTGAAAATGCTGCCCCCTATCCTAGAGAAGTTTTAAGACCTGTGGATTTATAAAGATTCATCACAAATCACGAGTGGTAATGAAGAGTATGATCCACAAGGTAGGATGGCGATGCCACTGGACCCTTATCAAATGAGACGGGAAAGTAAAAGCATTTGGCTGTCCTTACAGGTACATAAACATCAACAAAGACAGTTCAGTAGCTCACAGCCACACTTAGTGATAAGGGGAAGATCTACCAGGTCACAGTGATTGGACTGAGAGGTGAGAAAATGATGATTGATGTGAGCAATACAGAAGAACATTTGCACAATATGACAGTACTGCAGCTGAATCTCAAAATTGCTGAGAATGTATCCGAGAGCTCAGAGAGCTCATCCCCAAGACACATAAAACTACCAGATTCAATCTGTCATTCAGCTGGTGATGAAGCAACTGGCCTTGGGGATGGAGAGACTGAAGAATGGGCAGAATGAAACCACCTGCTGCTTCCACTACCTAGCCTACCGTGTCTGGATGTCTGATGATTGCCAATGTATATTTCTGATATAGACCTACTGCCAAAGGTTGAGTTCTGATCCCACAACCAAATTATGAAAATCTAATGTTTTTATGTAATTCTCAAAATAAAAAATGGGGTATTTACTGTATTAGACTACAAGGCAGATTATAATCTCATTTTCTGTCATTTTATTTTTCATACATTTTATCAAGACTATTGCCTTCATCTGAGCTATCTATATGTCAGACATTTCTCAGCAATACATTCGCTACATGCTCTATAATATCAAATTTGTTGACCTTTTATGTGACACAAATGTTGTCCTTCATTAAAAAGGCGTGTTTGTGTGAGAGAGAGGGGATATATATACATTATTAATAACAACAATATTTTCTTTTAAAAAGTTCGTATGGAAAACGCACATCTGGGTCCTCCATTTAGATTGCAAGTGAGGTAAAGTGAATCTAAATCGAAAGTGAATTTTTGAAAAGCCATGTGCGGCAGTTTGTTCTCTTTCTCAAAGCTGGGTCTGTTGAGTGATCTGCCATTGCGCTGAAAAATCGGTGAAGTCCGTAAATTGATGGTAGGCCTTTCGGTTGTTTTGTTCAGTGTTATTACAGTGGTCAAATTTTGCCTACATGAAACAGTAATGAGGTAATCATGTATATATCATGTATATACGTATTGTAAGGCGCCTGCTGTCCGGTTCCACGCTGTATTTCAGCTCTGCTGTAGACTATTCATAATTCGTTAATGTAGGCTATTCATTCATGCATGCGCATTTTTGTTGATATTCTTCAAATCTTGACGACTGACTCTGGGTTATCGAAATAGTTCTGGACAATAATTTCAGGCGTACATAAAATAAAAGCATTGAAAGTAGCCTAGCCCAGATACACAACGACATTCTCATGGTTAAGGTATGGTATGTGGATGAAGGTCATACTTAGGCATATAAACTATAAAGGGAAATAAACATATAAACTATAAAGGGAAATAAACAATCTTCTACCCGGTAACTGGCACCCCGGGGGTTTCACACAAGTGTGTTAGAATCCATTTAAAAAGTTTTATTTAGAAATTCTTTAGTAAGTAATACTTAAAAGCTAAGTCTAGTTTTAATAAAATATGGGGGGGATGGTGTTGCACATGTCACCATTAATATCCGCACTATGGGGAGATTTGATGTAAAGTCCATATGTTTTAACTCCCCTGCATACGAATTTTCTTTGTTCTTTGTTTGTTGATCCTTTTCCATACAATCCATTATACAATTGTACAATTTCACTAAATATGGTTTGAATAATGCAAGATTTTAAATCCCAGCAGTCTTCATAATTACATTCAGGAGCAAAAGTTTTTCAACAGCTGTTTTTAATTGATAAAAACATGATTTATTGGAATATAATATTGGAATGGAAAATAAATAACAACATTAAATAGCATTGGAATATAACATTTAATAACAATAACTTAACTAATTAACTCAGTGTAACATTGACGTGGGAACTCTCTTATGCTCTGCTATTGCACGATTCTAATTTGTACCTGTAGGTCACAAATAAAGCTATCCCCAGTCAAATTGGAGTACAACTCATGAGCCCACCTCCTGCACTGCTCACACCAAACCAGTCCCCACCTGTTACTGAAAACAGGGGGAGAGATGCCAATTGAAAAGCTCTCTCTTAAAAACGTAGATAGCTATCTAACTACATGACAATAAATGCTGTGTAAAATAGCTAAACGGCTATAAACTGCTTTGCTTTATCTTGGCCAGGTCGCAATTGTAAATGAGAACTAGTTCTCAACTTGCCTACCTGGTTAAATAAAGGTGAAATAAATAAAAAATTAAATAAAATAGTGGAAACATTTACAACTGACATTTAAGTTACGTTATCTTTTTTAATGTATTTTACCTCAGACAATCTGGTAGTAAGGTTGCTAGCTAGTACTCCTAGCAGCTTATGCTAACTAGCTAGTGAAGTTGTTAGCTAGCAAGTTAGCATAAACTAGCGCTAACTGGCCCATAACACTCTCATCCAACATATTACTACTTTACTAAAACATTATCTACATTTTTCTCTCTAAAAAAATTGATTATTTCTCTTAAGGCTTCCTACTTGTTTATTAAACGGACAAATGTAGATCTAACTTCATTGGAATAGATCTACAACTTTTTCAAAATTGTTTTGTTGAAATATCTCCAAAAGTTGTGATGACACAGAGCAAATGTTTTGTTCAGGGGGGGTTCCCCCTGCTACCCTACAAATTCTAGGCATTGAGGCAGATTGCTTGTTCATCACAAAACCCTTTGATGTTGCCAACCACTTTAATAACTTTTTTGTTGACAATATTATCACACTTAGGCATGACATGCAAACTACAAATGCTGAGCCTTCATTTTCATGCATAATGAACCAAATAATTAAAGACAAGCACTGTAATTTTGAGTTCCACAAAGTGGGTGTGGAAGAGGTGAAAATTGTTGCTATCTATAGATAAGGACAAACCACCTGGTACCGACAACCTGGATGGTAAACTGCTGAGGTTGGTCGTGGAATACATTGTGACTCCTGTTTGCCACATCTTAAATTTAAGCCTAAAAGATGCTGTGTGCCCTCAGACATGTAGGGAGGCAAAGGTCATTCCACTACCCAAAAATAGCAGAGCACCCTTTAATGGTTCAAACAGCCGACCAATCAGCCTGTTACAAGTGCTTAGCAAACTTTTGGAAAAACATTTGTTCGATCAAATACAAAGTTATTTTACAGAAACAAATTAACAACAGACTTTCAGCATGCTTATAGGGAAGGGCACTCAACATGCTCGGCACTGAAAGAAATTGATAGTAGATTGTGGGAGCTGTTTTGTTAGATTTCAGTGCAGCTTTTGACGTCATTAATCATAACCTATTGCTGAAAAAAACATACGTGTTATGGATTTACATCGTGCTAAATAAAAAAATTACGCAGAAAACTTCATTTTTTGGGGCAAATCACTTGCTCAATGCTGAACCTCAATTAGATCTATTAAGCTCAGTCGACCAGACAGGTCCTACAGACCTTCGTTTTGTGGCACTACTGCCCAGCTGTTTGGTCATGTGCAGCAAAGACGGTAGGCTATGTGTGACGTTTTAAATGTTTGTAGTTCAGTCCTTGACTAATAATGTTCTGTATTATGTTGTGTTTCATGTGGACACCAAGAAGAGTATCTAATGCTTTTGCAGCGGCTAATGGGGATCCTAATACTGACTTAATAAACATCATATCGAACTAAACTTGGAGTCATGGGATGACGAGTTGTCGGGAAACCATGCAGTTTATGAGGCTACAGATGAAATAAGTTATGATGAACTTCACAGGGTGGTGAAAGTAGCAGGTGATGAGCTTGATGCTCCTTTCCAATAAATATCGAGGGTCTTATTCTTGTGACATGATTATCTATGCTCTGCTGCTGTTTGACCTATACAAATAATCTCTCTCTTTTGTCCATAATAATCTCATCATGTAGGCTATAGTATACCCACACTGTATCTGTGAGCTGTTGGCTAGAGTGCAAGTGCCAAATGTAGATAACAAAGTGGGACACTCACTATGTAGCCTTACGCAACATCAGTAGAATTTAACTTGTATTTTTTATTTGGTACATGGGAATTTAACAGCAAAAGGTATTTTTATGTGCACTATATCAGTATATCAGTATGCATAGCCTTTTATCCACAACAAGTAAATGTGATGGAAACACATCTGTTTTTATGCAAATCTTTGAATATTCAAATGGAAATCTGTCACCAGTTGGATGGAAACCTAGTTTTTGGCTACTCAGTGAGACTGCTTTAAAAATTAATTACTTTGATAAAACAATTAACATTTAATGGGACTCTACTCTTTAAAAGTCTAAACATTAGACCAAGAGGAAATTCCCTTTTGGGTTGAGGGTGACTGTTTTTCGCAGGCAGATCTACTTCCTCATGACAGAATGAGTCCAACTCCTCTTATCTGCACTGGCTTCTCTAATTTTGTATTGTTTACTTGGGTTACTACTAACACCTCTTATAGAATATTGTCTCTAATAGGCCTATATAGTCAACACCTACATACTAAGTTCCAGGAAACAAAATGAGCACTGGCACCATTTCATTGCACTTCAAGCACTGACCAAGATATAAATCATTATGTAACTAAACTGAAAGCATTTGGATTTCTCTTACATGTTAAAAACACCCGCTACAGAAGCTTGCAGGCATATTCAGCAAAATGGCGAAGATCTACCAGGTCATGGTGTGTGGAACCAGAGGGGAGAGACTGGCAATCGACGTGGGAAATGAGGCAGAGTGGAACTGTATGACAGTACTAAAGCTGAAAGAGAAAATTCTTAAAAAGCTACCGACGGTGAAGGGGTTAGGTAGGTAGGAAAATGTTTTTAGGTAGGAAAATGTTTGGTGGCAAGGTTTGAAACCATAAACCTGATGTGAGTGTTAACATGATGACAAAGACAACTAGTCATTACAATGATATTCATAACATGGAGATGTTTTTATGATGTTTGGTATTGTTCTCCTCTTTACGTAGATCTGCAGAGCCTGCAGCTGATATACACAAGCAAGACTCTGGAGGACTCACGTCTTCTCACCTACTATGGGATCCAGGACAAGTCTATAATTCACTCAGTGGTGCAGTTACCGGGGGGCGGAGAGCTTGACAAATAGGTAGAACATCCACTATGGCACATCTGCTCTGCCACGCCCTCTAGTGTTCATCTGGTGTCTCCTTGACCTGCAGCCACTCCCCAGTACACTCTCTCTCCCTCTCCCTCCCTCTCTCTCTCTGTGTGGTTGGAGACAGGTGTGCTGGAGTCAGAGCAAATCCCCACCAGCTGCAACCCGTTCCATAATCAAGACCTCTTCAAATACTCAGTCCTGCCACTTCCACTCTGCCAGATCGTAATCTTTATTCAGTCAGTCAATGTTCTAGCTATTTGTTATTATTTAAGATCTTGTATCCTGCTGTGCCTGTTTCCATGCCTAATGCTGTTTATCCTCTCACTGCAGTTTTGCCGCTCTGACTCTGGTTCCTGTCTCCTGTTCCACATCTCACCACCCTGCTACCCTATTCTGGATTCAGCTCACTACCACTCCCTTGGATTCCCCTCAGGACCTGTTTACCCTGTCCCAACCCAGCTCACTCCAACCTCAGCCTCCACATCTGGTTTCCTACAACCCATCCGAGCTTTCTCGGGCCTGCACTCCATCTCTCCCTGTGTTACAATAAATATCTTGGTTCATTCATCCCTGTTTCCTTGTCTGAGTCTGCTCTTGGGTTCCCCTGTGCTGCTCCGCCTAACAAACTAGACTACGGTCTTTACTTTTTCTCGTGTCTATTACCGATAAAGCATGTATCTGTTTTTGCTGTATTGTATGACAATAAATGTGAAATAATTGTTGTGCTTAAGTCATGTTAATGGACATCAATAAATTATTAATAAATGTCACATAAAGGTGCAGAGCGTTCATTTGGTTTCTTGGGGGCAGGAGAACTCCAGCTCTGCTAAAACCATTGACATTTTTTGGGGCTGTAATATGACAACGCAACCGTGCCCTCATACACACAGGACGGACTATGAGATATGACTAAGGGAGGCAGGCTTGCATTCCCTGGAAAGTCACTTGGCTTTGTTTGTCAACATCAGTACATTTGACTTCTCACTTTCTAGCATTTACAAGAAGTCCAACCTCTGGTTTCCTGTACCCTGGCACTGGAATTCCCTCCCCATATGTCAGAAAAGCTCCACATTCCAGTTCCATCTACAGACCTACCTCTTCGCCGACCCATAACCAAACCCCTTTGCCTACCCCTCCCAAATTCACACCAACCCAAGCACACGGGCACACCCTTAAGTTCCTTTACACACTTACAGGCACAGCTGACTGTGGTACCAGGATCTGGGATCCCAGGGGAATATCAGTAAACAGTGCTTTGGCAACAATTCAAGTAATTGAGCAGATGAATGATGGTGGTTAGCCTGCATGGTTACCAGTCTGTTTAGATATCATTCCCATCCTTGACACTCCTTGTCATGCTCTTAGGCATATGACCAGTGGTGGATTTAGGTATAGGCGACATGGGCAGCCGCCCAGGGCGGCATCTTGCCGAGGGCGGCACGGGGCGACCGCACAAAAAAAAAAATTCGGAATGGTGAGATTTGTGCGATCGGTTTTCTATCACTCATTTGCATGTCACGTCAATGATATCATGTCACTGTGTGGGACTGTGGGTCAATTAACCTTGTCGGAGTGGGCACCCTGATTCTAGTTTGTGAGCTAGGCAGGCTACTGCCTGCGAAGGTCTCCCACTCAGAAGTACGAGATGGGGAGGGGTCAGGGGTAGGTTGACCTCAGGTCTCCCCACTGGAAGCCCGAGGTAGGGGGAGCGGGGGAATCTATCAAATAGACCACCTCTGGGGCCTCCCGGGTGGCGCAGTGGTCTAGAGCACTGCATCGCAGTGCTATGCTGCGCCACCAGAGTCTGGGTTCGCGCCCAGGCTCTGTCGCAGCCGGCCGCGACCGGGAGGTCCGTGGGGCGACGCACAATTGGCTTAGCGTCGTCCGGGTTAGGGAGGGTTTGGCCGGTAGGGATATCCTTGTCTCATCGCGCTCCAGCGACTCCTGTGGCGGGCCGGGCGCAGTGCGCGAGGGGGGCGGGTGCACGGTGTTTCCTCCGACGCATTGGTGCGGCTGGCTTCCGGGTTGGAGGCGCGCTGTGTTAAGAAGCAGTGCGGCTAGGTTGGGTTGTGCTTCGGAGGACGCATGACTTTCGACCTTCGTCTCTCCCGAGCCCGTACGGGAGTTGTAGCGATGAGACAAGATAGTAATTACTAGCGATTGGATACCACGAAAATTGGGGAGAAAAGGGGATAAAATTTATAAAAATAAAATAAATAAAAAAATAAAAAAATAGACCACCTCTAACTTTGTACAGTACAAATGCAATTATTAATGCAATTATTTGTGCAATTTAGTTTGTGTATTTCTTATTTGAAGTGCAATAGTGTAATAATCAGATTCTCTTCTTTATAAGTGTGTTATTCTATTTGTGTATTTGTGTGATATAGGATTTGTGCGATTTAGTTTTATTTGTGTTTTTTGTTAGCAATAGGGTAATAGTGTAATAATTCGATTCTCTTTTTTTAGATACTACAATTTGTTTCTATTTGTCTTTGTTACTTCTTTTTGATATTTATGAGTCTTATTTTTGTATATATTTTTATATTTATATAGTTTGAAATGTTATGATTATTTATTTGTGTTGTTCCAAATGTCTGAATAAACAGTTAGTGCAGAATGGAAGGGGGTGTTCGCCCAGGGAGCCATACAAGCTAGAACCGCCACTGCATATGACAAAAAATGGAGCAGATGAATGACAGCCTGCATGGTTACCAGTCTGGTTAGCTATCATTCCCATCCTTGGCACTCCTGTCGTGCTCGTTGGCATATGACACATAGTACAAGGAGTGGAATGTGTTAGCTAACAAGCTGGTTCCCAGGCTAGATGATTAAAAATATAACACTGATATTTCTACTCTTTGTCTGGTTGTAAAATAGACATTTATACTACAAATGTTTGATGCCTTCAAACAGTGGTACAAGAAATATATTGAAGTTAGATATTTCATTATTAAACATTGTTCCCAAAAGATATCTCTGCCTGACTTATACACTATATATAGAAAAGTATGTGTACACCCCTTCAAATGAGTGGTTTCGGCTATTTCAGCCACACCCGTTGCTGACAGGTGAATAAAATCACGCACATAGCCATGCAATCTCCATAGATTGGATTTACTGAAGAGCTCAGTGACTTTCAAAGTGGCACCATCATAGGATGCCACCTTTCCAACAAGTCAGTTGGTCAAATTTCTGCCCTGCTCGAGCTGCATGGTCAACTGTATGTGCTGTTATTGTGAAGTGGAAACGTCTAGGAGCAACAACAGCTCTGCAGCAAAGTGGTAGGCCACACAAGCTCACAGAACGGGACCAAGAAGTGCTGAAGCACGTAACGCGTCAAAATCGTCTGTCCTTGGTTGCAACACTCAGTACTGAGTTCCAAACTGCCTCTGTAAGAAACGTCACACAAGTCTAAGATGCGCAATGCCAAGCGTCTGCTGGAGTGGTGTAAAGCTCACCGCCATTGGACTGGAGAAGTGGAAACGCGTTCTCTGGAGTGATGAATCACAGTTCACCATCTGGCAATCCGAAGGACAAATCTGGGTTTAAAAGTCTATTTGAACTCACAGGGTCCGGTATTTGAGAAATATGATTGACTGAATATTTCCACGACATTACCAACATATTCAAATAATGATTGACATATTTTCATTAAAAACATTATTTTTATGAATTTATTCATACTATTTAATCCTTTCACAGATATTGTTCCAACAAAAATCTAGGGTTGCTACCAAAGCCAGCTGGTCATTCATTCTATCGGTTAGGTTGTCAGAGGCGCGACCCTGTCATGAAGTCTTTTTGTTCTGTATCTATGGACGCGACCCAGTCGTTTGTTCTAAATATTCCATTGCCATACTGGCTGGCAACGTTCAGATCCCTTGCTTGCTAGTTAGCCAATTACGGAATACACAGTTATGTCAAACAGTGCAGCCAGAATAACAGAAAAGTAGATGCATTTGCGTTTGTTTAAGCTGTTTTCTAGTGACATTTATTTAGATACATCCATAACAATGAGCTAATGATGCACAATTTCGCCTGGCATAGAAAATGTGCTCTCTAGTTGTCAGGACACTGCTGTTCAGAGGAGCTAGTCAACAACACAGCTAAAACAATCACTTGAAACTGAAGCTAGAAAAACATCAAACTAGCTGCATTTCGTTTCGTTTGACCTGTTTCCTATTGACATTTCTTTGTATATATCCATAAAACTTATGCCAGCTGATTTCTGACTTCAACTGGCTGAGAAAAGCTGCCTGCCTTTCTGTCTAGTCCCAACTTCCAACCCAGACAAGTTCATTACTATGGGAAAACTGGAGATTGAATTTTAATATTGAAAAAATGTTGCAAATGTCGGAGAGACAGACAGCAAGGTTCATACAAATCTCCACTGTTGAAAACCAAACGCTAGTCTAAAAGAAATGGGAGATAATGTCTAGATGCTTTTTACAGTGGAGATCAAGTTTATAAATTGTCTGGCTGGGCTGATGAGACTGGATTGCACAGTAAGATGGAACAGAGTGAATAGGTATTTCATTGTCATAGCTTTAACCGGTGGCAATTTGTGGATTATAAACTGGGTGGGTCGAGCCCTGAATGCTGATTGGTTGAAAGCTGTGGACCATACCACGGGTATGACAAAGCATTTATTTTTACTGCTCTAATTACGTTGATAACCAGTTTATAATAGCAATAAGGCACCTCAATGGTTTGTGGTATATGGCCAATATACCACGGCTAAGGGCTGTATCCAGGTCCGTAGCCGTGGTATATTGGCCATATACCACACCCCCTTGGGCCTTACTGCTTAAATAGACACTGGCTGGAATGCAGTTTTAACCAATCAGCATTCAGGATTAGACCCACCCATTGTATAATGCTTAATTATACATTATACTGATAATGATTTGGCCATAAACTAGCGGAGTGTAGCTATTAGTTTAGTTTATTTGCACAAATAGAAAAACAATTTGTAACAGTTAAAAAAACGATCTATTTAAACAAACCAAACTTATTTCAAGGTAAAGAGCAATCTAACTTCATGTTGTGGGTGAACTGTCCATGAGTTGGTACCTTTGCATGGTTTTAAATTACAGACTGATGGATCAACACGCGTCGAGGTTTGGAGGGGGATTATTTAAGACATGTGGGCTTATAAAGATTCATCACAAATCACTAGTGGTTGTGAGCAATACAGATCAACAGATGCCAGTGCCAAATGACAGTACTGCAGCTGAATCTCAAAATTAGTGAGAATGTATCCGAGAGCTCAGAGAGCTCATCCCCAAGACACATAAAACTACCAGAACCAATCTGTCATTCAGCTGGTGATGACGCAACTGGCCTTGGGGATGGAGAGACTGAAGAATGGGCAGAATGAAACCACCTGCTGCTTCCACTACCTAGCCTACTGTGCCAGGATGTCTGATAATAGCTAATGTTTATTTCTGATATAGAGCTACTTGCAAAGGTTGACTTTACAATCTAGTTGTGATCTCGAAACCAAAGGATGAAAAGTGAATGTTGTTTATATGTAATTCTCAAAATAAACATTGGGTATTTACTGTATGTGACTAGAAGGCAGATTTGAATTTTCTTTTCTTGCTCTCTTCTGTCATTTTATTTTTCATGCATTTTTATCAAGACTATTGACTTAATCTGAGCTATCTATATGTCAGACATTTTTCAGCAATACATTCGCTACATGCTCTATAATCTCAATTTCTTAAACCTTTTATGTGACACAAATGTTGTGCTTCGTTAAAAAATTGTGTGTGTGAGAGAGGCGATATACAGTGGGGAGAACAAGTATTTGATACACTGCCGATTTTGCAGGTTTTCCTACTTATAAAGCATGTAGAGGTCTGTAATTTTTATCATAGGTACACTTCAACTGTGAGAGGCGGAATCTAAAACAAAAATTCAGAAAATCACATTGTATGATTTTTAAGTAATTAATTTGCATTTTATTGCATGACATAAGTATTTGATCACCTACCAACCAGTAAGAATTCCGGCTCTCACAGACCTGTTCGTTTTTCTTTAAGAAGCCCTCCTGTTCTCCACTCATTACCTGTATTAACTGTACCTGTTTGAACTCGTTACCTGTATAAAAAGACACCTGTCCACACACTCAATCAAACAGACTCCAACCTCTCCACAATGGCCAAGACCAGAGAGCTGTGTAAGGACATCAGGGATAAAATTGTAGACCTGCACAAGGCTGGGATGGGCTACAGGACAATAGGCAATCAGCTTGGTGAGAAGGCAACAACTGTTGGCGCAATTATTAGAAAATGGAAGAAGTTCAAGATGACGGTCAATCACCCTCGGTCTGGGGCTCCATGCAAGATCTCACCTCAGGGGACATCAATGATCATGAGGAAGGTGAGGGATCAGCCCAGAACTACACGGCAGGACCTGGTCAATGACCTGAAGAGAGCTGGGACCACAGTCTCAAAGAAAACCATTAGTAACACACTACGCCGTCATGGATTAAAATCCTGCAGCGCACGCAATGTCCCCCTGATCAAGCCAGCGCATGTCCAGGCCCGTCTGAAGTTTGCCAATGACCATCTGGATGATCCAGAGGAGGAATGGGAGAAGGTCACGTGGTCTGATGAGACAAAAATAGAGCTTTTTGGTCTAAACTCCACTCGCCGTGTTTGGAGGAAGAAGAAGGATGAGTACAACCCCAAGAACACCATCCCAACCGTGAAGCATGGCGGTGGAAACATCATTCTTTGGGGATGCTTTTCTGCAAAGGGGACAGGACGACTGCACCGTATTGAGGGGAGGATGGATGGGGCCATGTATCGCGAGATCTTGGCCAACAACCTCCTTCCCTCAGTAAGAGCATTGAAGATGGGTCGTGGCTGGGTCTTCCAGCATGACAACGACCCGAAACACACAGCCAGGGCAACTAAGGAGTGGCTCCGTAAGAAGCATCTCAAGGTCCTGGAGTGGCCTAGCCAGTCTCCAGACCTGAACCCAATAGAAAATCTTTGGAGGGAGCTGAAAGTCCGTATTGCCCAGCGACAGCCCCGAAACCTGAAGGACCTGGAGAAAGTCTGTATGGAGGAGTGGGCCAAAATCCCTGCTGCAGTGTGTGCAAACCTGGTCAAGAACTACAGGAAACGTATGATCTCTGTAATTGCAAACAAAGGTTTCGGTACCAAATATTAAGTTCTGCTTTTCTGATGTATCAAATACTTATGTCATGCAATAAAATGCAAATTAAATACTTAAAAATTATACAATGTGATTTTCTGGATTTTTGTTTTAGATTCTGTCTCTCACAGTTGAAGTGTACCTATGATAAAAATGACAGACCTCTACATGCTTTGTAAGTAGGAAAACCTGCAAAATCGGCGGTGTATCAAATACTTGTTCTCCCCACTGTATATGAATTATTAATAACATCTCTTTATATTTTCTTTTAAAAAAGGTCGTATGGAATAGGCACATCTGGGTCCTCCATTTAGATAGTAAGTGAGGTAAAGTGAATCTAAATCGAAAGTGAAATTTTGAAAAGCCATGTCCGTCAGCTTCTTTCTCGAAGCTGGGTCTGTTGAGTGATCTGCCATTGCGCTGAAAAATCTGTGAAATCGATTTTGATTTGATGGTAGGCCTTAGTTTTTTTTTGCAGTGTTATTACAGTGGTCAAATGTTGCCTACATGAAACAGTAATGGAGTAATCAAATCATGTATACAGTCGTGGCCAAAAATTTTTGAGAATGACACAAATATTAATTTTCACAAAGTTTGCTGCTTCAGTGTCTTTAGATATTTTTATCAGATGTTACTATGGAATACTGAAGTATAATTACAAGCATTTCATAAGTGTCAAAGGCTTTTATTGACAATTACATGAAGTTAATGCAAAGAGTCAATATTTGCAGTGTTGACCCTTCTTTTTCAAGACCTCTGAGGGTTAGGGGGAAGGTTAGGGTTAAAAATAATAATAATGGTAAGCCTATTAATAAAAACACCAATAATAATAATATGCTCATAATAATAATAATGTGAGCTACGTAACTTGATTTTTATAACAATTATTGTTGAATTATTTTATTAGTGTTGTTGTTGTTATAATTATTTGTATAATTTTATAATTGTTAATGTTGTAATAATAATGTTTTTATTATTAACCTATTTGTTTACAATAAGGTATGGCTAAGACAGTTAATGTCATTAAAGTATGTCTTCTTCCAAATTAAGTGGTATAACGTACATCTTACAGATTGTGAACGTTTTCTCCATAACATGCATTTTTTTTGGTAACTTTTATGAAGATTATTCGGACATGGAAAATGAAAAAAATAATTCCTAGGAAAATCGTCCAAAGAAGAAAGGATGTGATAACAGCATTGTAAAGAGGTTTTAAATTAAACTTGACCTCATATTAGGTTAGCAATTAAGTTCGAGCCATTATAGGCCTACATGCTGACACACTGAGGTGGATGAGTTATAGTATTACAATCATTCCTCATTCTTTTCTTATTTGAGACAACAATGGCTTATATAATCAAGGGGCAATGTGTTATTTGAACAGTGTGCTGCAGGTCCTCTTCATGACTAAGGACTTCAGAGAGGCTGTGGAAAGGTTTGAATATTGACATTTTCTGCACTGGATTTAGTCCCTCTTAACACAATGATTACAATCTAAAAATCTATATCTTTAAAGAGAATGATCATATAAATAGAGAAGCTAAAGATCTCACATCTCTCCTCACAGAGGAGGTCTGTGGTCCAGATCAGAAGACTGTTGATTTTCACCTGAAATACCTATTTACGACTTTAAAGACAAGTGAACCTCACACAAAAGACATGGCATCCTTACTGGGTATTGGAAATGGTGAGCTTACTGTAGATATCCTGCTGAGAATTGTATTTTATGTAACATTGATAAATATACAGGTGCTCTCATAGCATTTAAATAATCATATTAATTTATTGAAACGTATATCCTTTGTAATATGACCTACCGCAAGATTGGTTTGACTCGTCATATCTTTTTCCACCCAGTGTTCGCGCAACGTGATGCTGCTGAATATTTTGAGATTTTAAGCAAGGTCAATCCTTATGTGTCTCAGGTACTTTATCATGTATTATACTGAGATGATTTTGGACAAAAACCTGCAACTGAACATGTTTGACATGGCAAGGCTATATGTTACATATTACATATTTTTGGCTTTAGATCTTCAAAGGACATTTAGGACGAACTACCACGTCTTTTAAAGGTCATATGACCAGTGATGAAACTGGACCATTTTGGACACTGCCCCTTTCAATGGAAGGAAACTACAGTGTGGTAGGGTAAATACACTTACAAGTATTTTAGTCATTTCTAACATTTTTGATGGAGCAGAGAATGATTGTAAACTGTCTGTGTTGTGTTTCAGAGGGAAGGGTTTGAGAAGTTTTTCAAGTCTTCAACCATCAGTGGGATGTACTGTGACCAATGCGATGAGAAAACAC
Source organism: Salvelinus alpinus (assembly GCF_045679555.1). Lineage (NCBI taxonomy): Eukaryota > Metazoa > Chordata > Actinopteri > Salmoniformes > Salmonidae > Salvelinus > Salvelinus alpinus. The sequence continues at coordinate 18,734,945 of NC_092116.1, forward strand.
ATGCAAACATTGTGAGTTGTGATATTTGGAATACTCAATCAATATCCTTAATAATTGTACCAAAAGATAACATGCTTTTCACTATGTAAGGTAGTAGCACTGTATAACACTGTCTCCTTCTAGTGGTTATATTAATCAGGACTGATAGTAAGTGTTTGTTTTGTGTCTACAGGTATGTAAGATGGTACATCACCCAGAGATTCTAACTCCACTACTCAAGAGGTTTGAGTTTGACTTCCACAGTAAGTCATATGTCAAAAAGGACTGCTGTGTGGACATTCCTCACATGTTACAGACAAAAGGTATTTAGAGATACTTTCTGTATTTGACACGTGCTTTCATAACACACATTCTCAAATAGGCGACACATTTGTATATTAATTCAGTCAGGTTAGGCTAAGAGAACAGCAGCAGTATAAAAGGAAACCAGAAGGTTCCGTTATTACTCTCCTTCTTATTGGTCCTTTTGATTTATCCAATGTCTGAACCGAACTGTGACTATGAACTCTATGCGGTTGTGGACCATGTGGGGAGTCTAATAGGTGGTCATTACACGGCTACAATCAAGTCCCATGATGATCACAACTGACTTGTGTCTTTGATGACACAAGTCAGACGGGTAAGATTTTTTTATTTTTATTGAATTGAATATTGATTGTTTCAGTGTCAAATATGATGTTAAGGATGATGTCAAATATGATGTTAAGGATGATGTCAAATATGATGTTAAGGATGATGTCAAATATGATGTTAAGGATGATGTCAATTATGATGTTAAGGATGATGTCGAAGATGATGTCAAAGATGATGTCAAAGATGTCTCATCAGAATGTAATAAAACACCACCCATAGACCCCACTTCCTCAATATACAGTAGTTCCATACCCATCCGAGGCCATATATTTGTTTACTATTTGTAATATATACGGCACCTCTCTTCCAGCCCAACCCACAATCAATCAGTCTCATGAATAATGAAAGGTAACATGTCAGTGTTTTTCCATGTCGTCAGGTTGTGTGTGTGTGGGTGTGTTTCCTTTGCAAACCTACCACATTTCCAGAGAACAGCATGCCAAACTCCCATGCCCTCTTCTTTGTAAAATTACAATTCTAATATTATTTTTTCTAATTCCAATAGATCCCAGAGTGCATATCTGCTTATGTACAATAAATGTAAGTTAACTATTTTAGACTTTTTAAAATCACTGTCATACAGTCAACCCTTACCACTTATCTTAAAGGATCCTGGTACTGATGTCTTCAGTTATCCTGGCATCAACAGCTCCTGTTTGATCCATGTAGATTTGTGGCCCTAAATGTTTATTCTCCTTGGCTAAACTGAAATATGTATCCTTCATTTCTGACCAATTACAGTCAAATGTATGAATCCATTTCCCCCTGGAATTCTAAGCATGTGCTCCAGATGAACCAATACAAGGGGAATTAAACAAAAAAGAAGAGGAATTGAAATGTATGGAAGAGGAATGGAAGAGAATAGAGGAGGAATTGAGGATAATGAAAGAGGAATGGAAGACAATAAAAGAGGAATTGAAGAAAATAATCCTAATGGAATGGAAGAGAATATATGAGGAATTGAAGACATGGGTAGACAACATTGGAAGAGGCAGCGATGACAATAGGAGAGAAATTGAAAAGCATAGAAGAGGAATTTGAGAGTATAGAAGAGGAATTGGAGAGTATAGAATAGGAATTCAACAATGTAGAAGAGGAATTCAAGAGTATAGAAGAAAAATGGTCAACTATAGAATAGGAATTGAACATATGACTGAGTCTGTTACGCCCCATTGGGGACACAAAGTTACTCAAAACGAACTGCCAATTGAACGTTAGATCTCATGGAAAGTGACATTAACAATGGCCACTAACAGCTACATTAGCCAACTAGTTTCAGTCTGTTACAAAGAGAATAGAGGTGGGAAAGAATGATGTGAAGTGAGAAAAAAGCATATCTCCAAACACTGCTAAAGGACATGAGAGCAGACAGAGAGAGTCTGCAATAAAATAAGTAAGCTTGGATTCATTACATTAAGCTTAGTTTTATTCAGTGGTCTTTCATTGTTTAGACATGGTTTTAGCTATGTAGGCATAGTCTATATCAGTAGCCATACCAAATATTAATCTCTATATATTAACTCATCTCCATGCAAAGCAGTGGAAAGGTCCCACCCCCGGCTCTGACAACGATGGCTGCATCAACCAGGACCTGGAACTGCAAAACCACCACTCTGCACCAGGTACAGGGGGTCTCCGACTGTCCCGCCATTCGTGCCTGCCCTACCTGTGGCCAACGGGTGGAGCACGACAAGACCGGCTGCAAGAATGTTCTCTGCATGAAAAACTTCTGCTTTGTGTGCCTGATGCTCACACCTGAGTGGCTGATGACTGCCAGCTCATATTTCATAACCTGCTCTGAGGTAGTGGCTCCTACACTTGTAGAAAAAAGGTGCTATCTAGAACCTGAAAGGGTTATTCGATTGTCCCAATAGGAGATCCCTTTGAAGAACCATTTTTGGTTCCAGGTAGAACCCCTTTAGTTCCAGGTAGAACCCTATTGGGTTCTATGTAGAACCCTTTCCCCAGAGGGTTCTACCTGGAACCATAAAGAGTTCTCCTATGGGGACAGCAGAGGAACCCTTTTTTTAAGAGTGTAGGAATACTTTTACACCCATCTGGCACAGAAACTAAGAGATACATAGCTCTCATTCCAGTCATGGTAGGCACACCCCATGGTAGGCACACCCCATAACCAATGTTGAATATAACTGATGGAATATTTATGTTAAGACCCTTTTACAATAAAATCAAATTGACATGTGTCCTTAAGTATTTTTAAAGTCAGATTTTATATGACCTCGTTAATATAACCGCAGCTCAATATTTCAACCTTTTTATAGGAATTAAATGAAACTCCAGCTCTCAGAGTTGCATACCTTTTGTAGTATCATGCCATTGCTCTGTTGGTCTGGTCAAGATTTGTCAAAGGTGAGTGTATGGAGCAATATGGAGCAATTGGTGAATCTTCATGTACATTTATTATTGGGAAACGGTGAATGTCCAGTGACATTGTTTATTGTGACCTACTGTGCTGTGTTCGACTGCAGCCTAAATATATATATTACTTTTTGGATATTGAATGTAGCCTATCCAATTAATAGTGTTGCCTATCCTTAATTGTGTTTACATATGGTTTCTTTCCTTCAACTATGATTTCCTTCGGTCTGTTTACAGTTGGGTCTGTGTTTGACAGATGTCTTGCTTGAAACCTGATATAAGAAGCACAGCCAGGTGCGGAGTCGTTGTTGATGTTTTTCATTGTCAATGATCCTTGAAACACAGCACTCAAATTTCCCTTAAGCCAAAAAGTATACAAATAACTAAAGCCAGTGCAGTACTTATGTAGGCAACAAAAATAAATAATTATGAGACGGCATTGAATGCGCCATTATTAGGCTAGTCTATATGGCTTAATGGGCTGCAGGTAGCGTTGGGCCAGTAACCAAAAGGTTGCTGGATCGAATCCCAGAGCTGACAAGGTAAAAATAGGTCATTCTGCTCCTGAGCAAGGCAGTTAACCCACTGTTCCCCGGGCGCGGAAGACGTGGATGTCGATTCAGAGGGGTTGGGTTAAATACGGAAGACACATTTCAGTTGAAGGCATTCAATTGTACAACTGAGTAGGTATCCCCCTTTCCCTTAATGAATTTTGCATTCAGAAGTTTAAATATATTCCAGTCTATGGTAAACTACACTGCAAACGTTATGACATCAGAATCTTGGTTGACATCTATGATTGATGTAAGGCCTACTTAAACAAATATAGGCCTAATGATTCTAAAATCTATTTTGATCCCTCCGAGGCCTTCATTTGACAGGCTCATAGTAATAACAAGTTACCAGAGCTATTTTTCAATGTACACTGAACAAAAAAAATGATCGCAACATGTAAAGTGTTGGTTCCATGTTTCATGAACTGAAATAAAAGATCCCAGAAATCTTCTATACGGACAAAACCTTACTTATCTTAAATTTTGTGCACAAATTTGTTTACATCCCTATTAGTGAGCATTTCTCCTTTGCCAACATAATCCATCCACCTGACAGGTGTGGCATATCAAGAAGCTGATTATTAAACATTATGTTCATTACACAGGTGTACCTTGTGATGGGGAAAATAAAAGGCCATTCTAAAATGTGCCCTTTTGCCACACAGTGCCACAGATGTCTCAAGTTTTGAGGGAGCGTGCAATTGGCATGCTGACTGCAGGAATGTCCACCAGAGCTGTTGCCAGATAATTGAATGTTCATTTCTCTACCATAAGCTGCCTCCAATATCGCTTTAGAGAATTTGGCAGTATGTCCATAGCCGCGGGAAGTAGGGGTGCTGAAGGTGCTGCAGCACCCGCTGAAAATGTTGAATAATACAAAATCAACGTTGTGAACAGAGTGCCCCATGGTGGTGGTAGGGTTATGGTATGAGCAGGCATAAGCTACGGGCAATGAACACAATCACAATCAACAGCCTGATCAATTCTATGCAAAGAAGAAGTTTTACGCTGCATGAAGCAAATGGTTGTCACACCAGATCCTGACTTGTTTTCTGATCCACTCCCCTACCTTTTTTAATTCCCAATCATGTGAAATCCATATATTAATTTATATATTAATCCTAATTTATTTATTTCAATTGACTGATTTCCTTATATAAACTGTAACTCAGTAAAATCAAAGATTTGTATAACTAACCAAAGATAGCCTGTTATTTCAAATGGCAACAAATGAGTCAGAGTGGACAGAACAGGCACGGGGGTGGGCATAGCCAAGCCTGAGCTTGCGAAATCCTATTGATACGTTCTAGAGTGTATTTGCATATTTCCATTAGGGAACGCCCACTTTGTGAAGTGCGCAATAACTAAATTCGCCTTTGCTGTCCTAAACAACGCAATTTTCTGAAACTTTGGTAAAGGGTAAAGTCTACAAGACTTAGTGCACTCTGTTCGTAACAGATTATAGTTTTGGAAATAGAACATTTTACTGAGATCAAATTTTTTATCGATGAGAAAATGTGCAGAATATCTGCCAAAATCCATCTCTTTCCATCTTCTCCCACTACCGGCCACTGGGCTTCCTCTCGCTACCATATTTGGTAGTGAATGGAAACGCCAAGTGGATGCTTCACATTTATACATCTGGTGAAATATCTGTCTCATTGTTCTGTGGTAAAATCTTTGAAATTGTTGCATGTTGCGTTTATATTTTTGTTTAGTGTAGTTCGTTGTAATAGAGGACTTCCATCATAATATCTTCATACTACAACACAGGGAAGTTACAGATTAAAAACAGTCTTGACAAAAAAATTGACAGATAAGAGAGAAAACAAACTAAATTAGCCTCTTGAACATATAACGTTATACCTACTGTCTTTCTCTTTGAACGTTTCAATACATTTGAATTATTTAACAGTAAGATCCATATCGGCCTACATATATTTTATGTGAGTAAAATATACCAATTATTTAGCTAGTTTAGATACATTTTTAAACTATTTGATCATTAATTTTTTGGATCACGTGGTTTGTCCATTTATACTTTCCGTACCAGCAGTTGTTTCACTAACCATTCCAACATGGCTGCGATCAGGAGTTGGGTCACTCCGGTTTCGCTAACGATATGTTTTTTAAGACAAGCTGGAAGACCAAGTCCGGGGAACCATTCATTTACAGAGAGATGGAACCAGGTTTGACTTGTTCATGTCTTTGTGCTGTTGAATTCATGTGTTAGTCTGACAGCAAGCGTTAACAGCGATTCTAAACAGCACGCCCGACTTCGTGCATGGCTCTGTGACTTTGAGTCAATGTTGAGCTAACGTTAAGTGAATTAGCCTACACCTTTATATCAAATATCTACATGCCAAACACAGGAAACACAGGATATAAGATTGCAGCTACGTATGTTTGCAAAGCTATAACATTGTTGGTAGCAGTCCGGGTCCAACTGTCTGCATACACAAGTTGTCATGTTCAGACAGTTATGTATGACATGTTAGTTACACTGAACAAAAATGTAAACTGTTGGTCCCATGTTTCATAAGCTGAATTAAAGAACCCATACATTTTCCATATGCATAAAGAGCTTATTTGTCTCAAATGTTGTGAAAAACTGTTTACATCCCTGTTGGTGAGCATTTCTGATTTTGCTAAGATAATCCATCCAACTGACATGGTGGCATATCAAAAAGCTGATTATTAAACACCATGATCATTACACAGGTGCACCTTGTGCTGAGGACAATAAAAGGCCACCCTAAAATATGCAGTTCTGTCACACAACACAATTCCACAAGTGTCTCAAGTTGAGGGATGTGCAATTGCCATGCTGACTGCAGGAATATCCACCAGAGCTGTTGCCAGATAATTGAATGTTAATTTCTCTACCATAAGCTACCTCCAACATCCATTTTAGAGAATTTGGCAGTAAGTCCAACCTGCCTCACAACCGCAGACCACATGTGTGGCGTTGTGTGGGCGAGCGGTTTGCTGATGTCAACGTTGTGAACAGAGTGCCCTATGGTGGGGTTATGGTATTGTCAGGCATAAGCTACAGACAATGAACACTATTGCATTTATCGATGGCAATTTGAATGCTCAGGTACCGTGATGAGATCTTTACATGCTGACCACACTGCTCGCCATATAAAGTCAAACATAAGAAGCCTGGAGGAGAGATGACTAGAAACTAATTCAGTTTACTGTTTTATCTGTTGATTAATTGTTGAAGTAGAGGACCTTGTACATTTCAGGTAAAATAACAACCCAATGTTTATATCCCAGGACAAATGAGCTAGCAACAGCAAGCTAGCTAGCTACATTGCCATAAATGTTACATGCTTTTTGACCTGTCCCTGAATTAATATAATTGGTTCAGTTTGTTTTGATATTTCAACCTGCGTGTCCTGATCTCATGTGGGTGGACAAAATCTACTTGCGCGTGGTTTGGTCAGCATGTTAAGCCTGTTGTCCTGCAACTCATCCACCGCCATCACCTCATGTTTCAGCATGATAATGCGGAGCCCCATGTCGCAAGGATCGGTACACAATTCCTGGAAGCTGTAAATGTCCTAGTTCTTCCATTGCCTGCATACTCACCAGATATGTCACCCATTGAGCATGTTTGGGATGCTCTGGATCGACGTGTACGACCGCATGTTCCAGTTCCCGCCAATATCCAGCAACTTAGCACAGCCATTGAAGAGTGGGACAACATTACACAGGCCACAATCAACAGCCTGATCAACTCTATGCGAAGGAGCTGTCGTGCTGTATGAGACATTTGTATTTATTATGGATCCTGCCAAGGCTGCAGCTACTCCTGGGGTACAGCAAAATTTAAGGCAGTTAAAACATTTTAAAACCGATACATTCACAACACCTCAGGCCACTACACTACTACCACATATCTACAACACAAAATCCATGTGTACGTGTGTATGCATGTCTGTGCCTGTTTGTATCTCTTCAAATGGTGGTCAAACCAGACACTGACTGGTTTTCTGATCCCATATCAGCCAGTAACTAGCTAACTAACATTAACTAGATACAGCCTTGATAACATCAATGTTATGCATACATACGTAGCTACAATATTATATCCTGTGTGTGGCATGTAGTTTTAGATCTATGATAGAAAACCTTGGCCTAAACATGATCATGACAAGTAAGTAATAACTTTGTGCACCTCCATCTGCCCCAAAGTCAATATGTCTTGAGATTTGTGATACAATTATGGTGGTCTGACCATTTGAAACCAAACCACAATACAGCTAACTTGGCTAGAAACAGACTTTTGCATGTGTGTCATCATGCTGCATTGTCTAAGTCATCCTATCCTACAATAAGCCACAAAGTAAAGTGGATTAGAAAGTTGTAGTGCATCTTCACCTGATTTTAACTTGTTATTGTGTGTCCCTTCTACAGAGGTCCCATCTTCACACAGCAGTAGAATGTAAGAGTCCATCGACTAGAGCTGTTCTTGGTCGACGTCACAATGGGAGGTTCTTATTGGTCAGTGCCGTGGTTGTCAGGCACAACAGCTCACAGGTGAGTCGGTGTCAATGTGAAATACAGTAACTAGTCTGATCCTCTCTCAAATTATTTTACGTTAAACCATGCTCTGGTGTTTACACCTTGAAAAATGTGGTCAAAATCCAAGACACTTCCTGTGGCATAATAGTTTGTCCCTTTGGAAATCCTTCCACCTGGTTTGTGAAAGAGGTATTATATTTTCAGATCCCAAGTGAAACCCTTCCCACGGCATCTCCAGTGCTGGAAGCATCCACCCCCAGCACCATAGTCTTAGATTCCGCTTCTATAAACACACAGCCAATCACTGAGCAGGTGTTTGAGGCTGCACCAACTGTAGTGGATGTTCTGCAGGGGGTGGGATTAGAGCTGAGCAAATCAGAGCTGGGCCTGGGGAGCGCCACCCCCGTGGGCCTGGTCCAAAACCTACTGGAATTCATGCATGTGGACATGGGGGTGCCGTGGTGGGGAGCTATTGTTGTAGGTGAGACATTTTAGTCGTTAAGCAGACGCTTTTATCCAGAGCTACTTACAATTAGTGCATTCATCTTTAGATAGCTAGGTGAGACAACACATCACAATCGTATCAAGTACATTTTCCCTCAACAAAGTATTTATCAACAAAGTCAGTGCAAGTAGGAAAAGACGAGTGCCTTGTTCTTTTTTGAGTGAGCCGTCGGGGGCACCGTGACTTATTTAATTTACTCTTCAAACAGGTAGGGTTTCAGATATTTTTGTAAGATGGGAAGGGACTCCGCTGTCCTGACGTTAGGGGGAAGTTTGTTCCACTATTGGGGTGTCAGGACAGAGAATAACTTTGACTGGGCTGAGTGGGAGCTGCCCATGGGGTGGAAGAGCCAAGAGACCAGAGGTGGCGGAACGGAGTGCTCTGGTTGGGATGTACGGTTTGAGCATAGCCTGACGGTAGGCAGGGGCAGTTCCCTTTGCTGCTCCATTGGCAAGCACCAAGGTCTTGTAGTGGATGCGAGCTTCACCTGGAAGCCAGTGGCGTGTGCGGCGGAGCGGGGTGACATGCAAGAACTTAAAAAGGTTGAACACCAGACAGGATGCAGCGTTCCGGTTAAGTAGCAGGGGTTTGATGGCACATGCGAGGAGCCAACCAACAGAGTTGCTGTAGTCCAGATGGGAGATGACAAGTGCCTGGATTAAGACCTGCGCGGCTTCCTGTGTGAGGAAAGGTAGTACTCTACGAATGTTGTAGAGCATGAACCTGCAGGAGCGAGTCACTGCTTTGTTTACAGAGAACAACCGGGTGTTGTCCAGGGTCACGGGTCCAAGCACAACATCCAAGCTGAGATGTCTGCCAGGCACGCAAAGATGTCGCCACCTAGGTGTCAGAAGGGGGCGGGGAGGAGAAAAGTAGTTGTGTGTCATCCGCATAGCAATGATAGGAGAGACCATGTGAGGATGTGATACGGGTGGCAGGTATGATGTGATCAGGGGCGGCAGGTATGATTGGATGTGATCAGGGGCGGCGGGTATGATGTGATCAGGGGCGGCGGGTATGATGTGATCAGGGGCGGCGGGCATGATGTGATCAGGTGCGGCGGGCATGATGTGATCAGGGGCGGCGGGTATGATGTGATCAGGGGCGGCGGGCATGATGTGATCAGGGGCGGCGGGTATGATGTGATCAGGGGCGGCGGGCATGATGTGATCAGGTGCGGCGGGTATGATGTGATCAGGGGCGGCGGGTATGATGTGATCAGGGGCGGCGGGCATGATGTGATCAGGGGCGGCGGGTATGATGTGATCAGGGGCGGCGGGTATGATGTGTTCAGGGGCGGCGGGTATGATGTGATCAGTGGCGGCGGGTATGATGTGATCAGGGGCGGTGGGTATGATGTGATCAGGGGCGGCGGGTATGATGTGATCAGGGGCGGCGGGTATGATGTGATCAGGGGCGGCGGGTATGATGTGATCAGGGGCGGCGGGTATGATGTGATCAGGGGCGGCGGGTATGATGTGATCAGCGGCGGCGGGTATGATGTGATCAGGGGCGGCAGGTATGATAGGATGTGATCAGGGGCGGCGGGCATGATGTGATCAGGGGCGGCAGGTATGATGTGATCAGGGGCGGCAGGTATGATAGGATGTGATCAGGGGCGGCGTAGCCTAGTGGTTAGAGCGTTGGACTAGTAACCGAAAGGTTGCAAGATCGAATCCCCGAGCTGACAAGGTAAAAATCTGTCTTTCTGCCCCTGAATAAAGCAGTTAACCCACTGTTTCTAGGCTGTTATTGAAAATAAGAATTTTTTCCTCAACTGACTTGCCTAGTTAAATAAAGGTAAAATGATAGAGCCGATTGACTTGGTGTAAAGAGAAAAGGTTTTTCCACTTTGCCAGCTCAGGGATTTGAACCAGCAACTTTTCGGTGACTGGCTCAACACTCTTAACCACTAGGCTACCTGCAGTTTCAGTTGAGTGAGCTTTTTGAAGCATGACTGGTTAGAAGATCGTTCTGGAAGAGAGAACCAGAGAGTTGGTCAGAGACAGCACAGTGTGTTGGAAAGAAAACAGGGATACCGGTCTATAGTTCCACGTCAGAGGGGTCGAGTGTTGGTTTCTTGAGGAGGGGAGCAACTCTGGCCATCTTGAAGTCAGAGGGGATGCAGCTAGTGGTCAGGGATGAGGGAAGTGAGGAATGAGAGGTCTCCAGAGATGGTCTGGAGGAGGGGATGGGGTCAAGTGGTCAGCCTACTGAGCCCACTCACACAGAACTACCTTAAGCCTTCACCTCTTTCTCCAGATCAAATCCTGTGACTAGTGATGTCCGGCCACCCAACAACCTGAGTGAATGAGTAGGCTCAGTGAGCTCAGTGGGCTGAGTGAATGAGTGGGCTCAGTGGGCTGAGTGAATGAGTAGGCTCAGTGGGCTGAGTGAATGAGTGGGCTCAGTGGGCTGAGTGAGCTCAGTGGGCTGAGTGAATGAGTGAGCTCAGTGGGCTGAGTGAATGAGTTAGCTCAGTGGGCTGAGTGAATGAGTGAGCTCAGTGGGCTGAGTGAATGAGTGAGCTCAGTGGGCTGAGTGAATGAGTGAGCTCAGTGGGCTGAGTGAATGAGTGAGCTCAGTGGGCTGAGTGAATGAGTGGGCTCAGTGGGCTGAGTGAATGAGTGGGCTCAGTGGGCTGAGTGAATGAGTGGGCTGAGTGGGCTCAGTGGGCTGAGTGAATGAGTGGGCTGAGTGAATGAGGGCTGAGTGAATGAGTGGTCTGAGTGAATGAGTGGTCTGAGTGAATGAGTGGGCTGAGTGAATGAGTGGGCTGAGTGAATGAGTGGGCTCAGTGGGCTGAGTGAATGAGTGGTCTGAGTGAATGAGTGGGCTGGGTGAGTGAGTAGGCTGAGTGAATGAGTAGGGGATGTCATCATCCATTTTATTCCAAAGTGGTTGACAGTCATCCGCAGGAAGGAGGTGGAGAAGAGTTTCCCAGGGTTAGAGAAGCTTGAAATGTAGTGATGTTTCTCTCTTACACACCCAGGCACAGTGCTGGCCCGCATCATGGTGTTCCCGGTCATCGTGAAGGGTCAGAGGGTGGCGGCCAAGCTGAACAACGTTATGCCAGAGATGACCAAATTCACCAACAAGATGAACGAGGCCAAACGGAGCGGAAACAAGTTTGACTGTTCGTCTTCTTTCCTCCTCAACTAACTTCCACTTCATGACTCATCTGTATCATCCCTCTGTATTTATCCCCCCTTTCATCTCCCATTGTAACTGTTCCCTTCTTTTGCTGCTCTACTCTTCTCATTTCATTATTCTACTTTTAGGGCTGGTTTCCCAGATAGAGATGAAGCCTGGTCCTATACTAGAAAAAACATTTTCAATGGAGAATCTCCTTTTGAAAGTGCTTTTTAGTCCGGGGCTAGGCTTGATCTGTACATAAAAGACAAAATCCCAACAAATCAGCTCCAAGTTATTATTTTTTTGGGGGGAGGGATACCTGTTCCAAAATATTGCCACGCATAATATAGAGAGAGATGTGATTGTATACAAATGTAAGCAAGGTTTGAAAGGATTGTTTTTAGTCTATTATATCTGTTTGGGCTTCTTGCGGTCAATTTGCAGTCTACAAATGATTTGTAATTATGTTTTGGCCCGCTGACCATCCGCTCAAGAAAATATCTACTTGATTATCCCTGCTGTAGTGTGTGACGTCTCCCTCAGTTTCTCATGTGAGGTAATATTTCTGTGTTTCTCCTAGTTGCTAAGGCGTACTCTGACCTGACCGTTTTCCAGAAGAAGCATGACGTCAACCCTCTCCGTGGCTTCCTGGTCCCTCTGGTGCAGGTCAGTTAAAGCTCCCACTCTCAGTTTCTCTCCACTGATTGGAAAGAAAATAACTGCTATAGAAGTAATATCATAAACTCCCACTATAGCCCATACCTCCTCAAAATACAATGCTTTTTGATTTAGGAGATGTAGTGAACAAGGAGAAAGAAGATTATTAATGGAATCTAGTATTTAGGACCCAAGACTAATCCCACCTCTCTATTTCCAGACTCCAGTCTTCATCTCGTTCTTCATTGCTCTCAGATGTCCTACCTCCCTGTCCCCAGTATGCAGACAGGAGGGTGCTTGTGGTTCTTAGACCTCACAGCAGCAGACACCTTCTACGTCCTCCCCATCGCTGTGACCGGAACAATGTTTGCCATCCTGGAGGTAAGTTTATCTAAGTTTAGTCAGGTCATAACCCTGTCCCCAGGCTATTGGGAAGAAGACGTGTCTGGGGAAAATATTATTCACCTGTGTTGAGCCTGGAAGAATAGCTTTTTTTTATCAGACAATACATTTGTTTTATAAATGTTATATTGAAATATTTGAATGTAAGTGTATGAATAATATTTGCATAGTATTAACAGTATTGAGCCTGAATAACAGCCACCTGTCTGTCTCTGTCTTCTCAGTTGGGGGCAGAGTCTGGTGTGGATAACCCTAACCTGAAAGCCATGAAGACAGTGTTCAGAATCATGCCCTTCGTCAACCTCCCCCTCACCATCAACTTCCCCACGGTCGGTCGCTCTCTTATTTATTGCACCCCCCTGTGGCAATATCATATTATGACATGCGTCTTCCGCAAACAACAAGTATGCAGTAGCTCTGGAATAGTTCTGTTCATTTCGTTGTGATTTAATCTTTAATATTTTTCCAGGTTAGTCGTGTTGAGATTAAAAACTGCAGTGTCACAAGTGTATCTGTCTGGCTTGGCATTATGGAGCCAGTATGCTAACCTGTTCCTCTCAAAATAATAACAAGGTAGTGTGGTTGACAAGGCTTTCAGCAGTATGGGGATACTTTGTTTATTTCCTTGTTATTCTACCTTTATTTCTCAAGGTTAGTCTCATTGAGATAAAAACAGCAGGGTCATGCAGAGCCTGTGTTCTAGCCGTAACCATCCTGGCTGGTCACATACAGGGCCTTTTAGAAAGAATTCACACCCCTTTACTTTATCCACATTTTGTTGTGTTTAAAATGGGTTAAATTGAGATGTTTTGTCACTAGCCTAAACACAATACCCCATAATGTCTCAGTGGAATTGTGTTTTTTGAAATTGTTCTAAATGAATTAAAAATGAAAAGCTGAAATGTCTTGAGTCAAGTATTCAACCCCTTTGTTATGACAAGCCTAGATGAGTTCAGGAGTAAAAATGTGCTTAAGTGATAATAAGTTTCATGGACTCCCTCTGTGTGAAATAATAGTGTGATTTTTTGATGACTACCTCATCTCTGTACCCCACACATTCAATTATCTGTAAGGTCCCTTAGTCCAGCAGTGAACTTCAAACACAGATTGAACCCCAAAGACCAGGGGGGTTTTCCAATGCTTCGCAAAGAAGGGCACCTGTTGGTAAATGGCACAAACAATCTGACATTGAATACCCCTTTGAGCATGGTGAAGTTATTAGTTACACTTTGGATGGTGTATCAATACACCCAGTCACTACAAAGATACAGGTGTCCTTCCTAACTCAGTTGCTGGAGAGGAAGGAAACGACTCAGGGATTTTACCATGAGGCCAATGGTGACTTTAAAACAGTTAGAGTTTAATGGCTGTAATAGAACTGAGAATGGATCAACAACATTGTAGTTACTCCACAATACTAACCTTGACAGAGTGAAATGGAAGCCTGTACAGAATAAAACAAATATTTCAGGATTAAAAAAGAAATGGAATGGAGCTATCCACAGGCAAAATCCTTGAGGAGAACCTGGTTCAGTCTGCTGTCCAACATACACTGGGAGATGAATTCACCTTTCAGCAGGACAATAACCTAAAACACCAGGCCAAATCTACACTGAGGAGTTGCTTACCAAGAAGACAGTGAATGTTCTTGAGTGGCTGAGTTTAAAGTTAACTTCAATCTACTTGAAAATCTATGGCAAGACGTGAAAATGGTTGTCTAGCAATAATGAACAACCAACTTGACAGAGCTTGAAGAATAATGTGCAAATGTTGCATAATCCAGGTGTGGAAAGCTCTTAGAGACCCAGATAGACTCACAGCTGTAATCGCTGCCAAGTATTGAGTCAGGAGTGTGAATACTTATGTAAATGAGATATTTCTGTATTTTCAATACATTAGCAGGAATATCTTGAAACATTTTAACTTTGTCATTATGGGATATTGTGTGAAGATGGGTGAGAATTGTTGATATTTAATCAATGTGACTTCAGGCTGTACACAACAATGTGGACTAAGTCAATGGGGTGTTGATACTTTCTGAAGGCTCTGTAGCTCCTCCCAACCAGAGACCTGGGTTTTATCCCCATGTCCACACTTCCTACTCTTCTCCCCCTCTGTTTCAAACCATCCAATTGGACATTTAAAAAGTATATATTTTTAAACAGCAGACACGCTTGTAGCAGTATGACCCTGTCTGAGCATCAAAGAGCTGGTCTGTTAATCTCCCATTTGTGTGTCTCTCTCCCAGGCGGTGTTTACATACTGGATGACATCCAACTGCTTCTCCCTGGCCCAGGTGGCCCTGCTCAAACACCCACTGGTCAGACAGAACCTGAGGATCCCCGAGAGGATCAAACACCCGGTCTCCGCCCTGCCCCAGAACGAAGGCTTCATCGACACCATCAAGAAGGGTGGGTGTGGTGTCACGGATGGAAAGGGGTGGGGGTGTGTCATGGAGTCACCTGTGAAAATAGTCTCCTCTCTTTCTTGGTTGGATATATTCTGGTTATTTGTCTTTCTATCTTGCTTTCTCTTATTTGCCTCCCTGTCTCTTCCTCTTTCTTTTGTTCCTTTTCACTCTCGGACATAGTGTCTTGCTCCCTATTAAAACATGGTTTTCTGTCTCCTATAGGCTGGAAGAACGCTCAACTGGCCCAGCAGTTACAGGAGAGGGAGAGGCTGTCTCTCCTATAGGCTGGAAGAACGCTCAACTGGCCCAGCAGTTAGAGGAGAGGGAGAGGCTGTCCCTCCTATAGGCTGGAAGAACGCTCAACTGGCCCAGCAGTTAGAGGAGAGGGAGAGGGTGTTTCTCCTATAGGCTGGAAGATTGCTCAACTGGCCCAGCAGTTAGAGGAGAGGGAGAGGCTGTCCCTCCTATAGGCTGGAAGAACGCTCAACTGGCCCAGCAGTTAGAGGAGAGGGAGAGGCTGTCCCTCCTATAGGCTGGAAGAACGCTCAACTGGCCCAGCAGTTAGAGGAGAGGGAGAGGCTGTTCCTCCTATAGGCTGGAAGAACACTCAACTGGCCCAGCAGTTAGAGGAGAGGGAGAGGCTGTCCCTCCTATAGGCTGGAAGAACGCTCAACTGGCCCAGCAGTTACAGGAGAGGGAGAGGCTGTTCCTCCTATAGGCTGGAAGAACGCTCAACTGGCCCAGCAGTTACAGGAGAGGGAGAGGCTGTCCCTCCTATAGGCTGGAAGAACGCTCAACTGGCCCAGCAGTTAGAGGAGAGGGAGAGGCTGTCCCTCCTATAGGCTGGAAGAACGCTCAACTGGCCCAGCAGTTAGAGGAGAGGCTGTCCCTCCTATAGGCTGGAAGAACGCTCAACTGGCCCAGCAGTTAGAGGAGAGGGAGAGGCTGTCTCTCCTATAGGCTGGAAGAACGCTCAACTGGCCCAGCAGTTAGAGGAGAGGGAGAGGCTGTCCCTCCTATAGGCTGGAAGAACGCTCAACTGGCCCAGCAGGTAGAGGAGAGGGAGAGGCTGTCCCTCCTATAGGCTGGAAGAACGCTCAACTGGCCCAGCAGTTAGAGGAGAGGGAGAGGCTGTCTCTCCTATAGGCTGGAAGAACGCTCAACTGGCCCAGCAGGTAGAGGAGAGGGAGAGGCTGTCCCTCCTATAGGCTGGAAGAACACTCAACTGGCCCAGCAGTTAGAGGAGAGGGAGAGGCTGTCTCCTATAGGCTGGAAGAACGCTCAACTGGACCAGCAGTTAGAGGAGAGGGAGAGGCTGTCCCTCCTATAGGCTGGAAGAACACTCAACTGGCCCAGCAGTTAGAGGAGAGGGAGAGGCTGTCCCTCCTATAGGCTGGAAGAACGCTCAACTGGCCCAGCAGTTACAGGAGAGGGAGAGGAGGATGAAGAGCCACCTGGACATCGCTTCTAAAGGTAAGACACTGGTGCCTTTTAATTTTTTTACTGCCACCCCTTTCTTCAGATCAATGCCATTTCCTACATTTACATCTATTTTATTTAGTTCCTAAATTGAATGTTTTAACAGCAGGTTGACGTTTATTGTCATGAGTCTTGTCTTGGAGGCAGAACTGAGCGATTTCCCACAAAATTGAATATAAAGTAAAAATTTATATTTTTGGTCTTAACCTTAATGCCTAACCCTAAATTAATAGTGTGGCCAGGTTTCAAATCAGATGTTATAACTTTGTGGCTGTGCCAGCTAGTGACCACTCTGCAGAGCTGCCTCCAGAACAGGATTCATGACGAAAAACGCTGACCTGCATTTTAACATGTACCTCACTGATTAATTCAATCTGTGAATATTGGAGTGGGTTTATGGTTTTCCTTTCACCTCATGCCTTTCTCTCTCTTTGTGCTGTCCTCTCCAACCAGGTCCACTGAGGCAGACCTTCACCCACAACCTTCTACAGCAGTCAACACCTTCCATTACAGCAACAACAACAGCAACCGAGGCAGCCAAAGCAAAACAAACGGCCCCGGCAACCGGTGGTAAGAAGAGAGAGACCATGGGAGGAGACTGATTGAAGAAGAGTGACAGACAGTTTGAAAGCCCAATGAATCATGTGTACATATTCATTGAGGGGGGTTGGTAGAGGACGTGGGCACGGAGGGTTTATCGTTTATAAATGTAATATTATAAATAAAGAGCTAACTTCTGTTGCCTTATAACGTCTGTTTACATTATGATAACCTGGATTCTTATTTGAAAACCTGAAATCGGTATTGTTACATTATATCCATTGGCATGACAGCAAGGGAATTGCTACAACTGGAGTTTGTATTGTACATATCCATGGTGGGAATTGACAGAATCAAGTCATTTAAAATGTCCATTAGTAATTTATTATAAATACATTCTAAACTATTTACCATTTATCAACTCAACCAACCCCCTCCCCTTACCGCCCCTTTGTTTAAATTCACATGTTGAGTACAGATTATTCTTAATAGGTTGATTAAAAAATATAGCCCTTTGCTTCAAAATAAATCTTAAAAGCTGCAGGTGGGATGGACATTTACATAGGACAAATATAACACATTTCCCAAAAATAATTGTGGCTAGAGCTACCACTATTCTCGCCTAACCACATACAACAAACTAACCCTCAGTAATTATTACTTTCCTACATATGTCTTCAGTATCTCTTGTTTCCTTATTGATATGACTTCAGAGGTATCAGTAGTGACTTATGCCACTATGGCTGTTTACACAGGCAGCCCAATTCAGATATATTTTTTTCTCCACTAATTGGTCTTTTGACCAATCACAGATCTTTCTACATCAGTAAAAGATCAGTATTAGGCTGCGTTTACACAGGAAGCCCATCAGAGATCATAAATATCCGTATTTGAGTATAAACATATTTGAGAACAGGAATATTTTATTTTTAATTCTTCTGTAGTGTGTGGAATGTCCTCTGTCAGAGGCAACTGGAGTGTCATCCTGGCCGTAGAACGACCCCATAGTCCAATGAACATACGACAATGATTGGTTGGTCAGAGATTTGGTCCAATGAATGGCTGCTGTTTGACTCAGCCCTCTGATTGGTAGCAGGGGGCGATACTGGCCAGTAGGTGGTGTCGTTGAGCCCCTAGTTTTGTGCGTCTTCAGATAGCGGCGGCAGCAGTGTGTTGGTTGGTTTTAATATCTTCACTCCAACTTGTCTATGACGTCTAACTCGGTCACAACAGAATAGCACACCTTCTGAATCAACAGACCAAAGTTGGCTAGGGAGGGAGAAGATGAGAGAGGATGAGTGACCTACCCTTCAAATACATCAATGTGACACTAGCGATAGCATGAGAAAGTATTTTGTTCGAAGAATGTAGAAAATAAGTATTGTTTTCTAGGCCTACAAAATAATGTACCTACTCGTCTCGCCACTCATGTCATACCAAACTATGGTTGAAAAATTCCAGCAATTTCCCCAAAATTCTCAGTTTTCCAGAAATCCTGCTTGGAAGATCCCCCAGGATTTCCTGAAAACCTGGCGATTTTGGGAAAGTCACCAGATTTTTCCAACTCTATACTAAACTATACTATACATTCATCTGATTCTTACCAAAGAACTTGCGGAGCCACATGGGCCTTTTGGTGGCGGGAGTATAGATACACAGGAAGTAGACTGGCACTCCTGATAGGGCGATGCCAATGCCAATCAGAGAGTTCATGGTGTCACTGTAGATGGGAACCACCACTAGGAACAGGGTGCAGAAACAGAAGATGATCGGGAAGAACAGACTGAGCTGAGAGAGAAGGAAGGGAGGGAGAGAGAAATGGGGAAGAAGAGTTATTACACAACTATATGAAACAGGATCTGGTATTGATGTCAAACAGTGAAAGAGATCACACATACAAAACCGCATTGTGAGTTACAGTATAAATGCTTCATACATGAAAACACTAACGAAGCTTTGCCTTTGAATGTGTTTATAGGCCTCAGTGTTTTGTGTTGGATGTTTGGGGCAATTCCATGACTATTTGTGTCGTCATTCTGTAACCAAACATTGCATCTGCACTGTTCAAGTAACTGTGTTTTTGTAACATTTTCAGTGGGAATTGTTAAAAGTCGTCCTTGTGCGTTTGTATGGTTTGTTTAACTTTGCAATCCATGGTATTTATTTAACATATATTTTAAAGAGAAAAATCTGATTAGCACTATCATTCTGTTACTGTGGAATTCCCCTTTGTCTTACCTTGAGGGGTCTGACTCTGTCTGGCTGTTTCCAGCGCAGGTACAGCTGTCCCAGGATAGACAGGCCCACAAAGAACCAGTAGCTGAAGCTGTAGTAGTTGATCAGTTTAAAGATGTCCTCAACACACAGGTAGACCAATGCCATGGCACCCTATAGAGCAGAGACATATTCAGAGCAACAGCACGATGTCAATATCCATCGTACAGGGCACAATGGACAACATGCCTTATACAAAAACTCTATTTCATAGAAAGTGTAGATATAGCGGAACACTATGTGGACGAACGGACAAAGAGAATGCTGAGATTGCAGACAGACGGAACTCTGCGGCAGACCGAACACTGGGTTAAAATAATAGAATGCTGAGAACAGATTTCTGGGGCAGACAAAACAATGGGTCAGAATGTTGGGTAGACGCAGAAACAGAATGTTGACACAGAACTGAGACCAAACACCGAACAAGGATAACCACTCATTAAAAAAAAATGGAAATGTACATTGTTCCCGACAGACAGACAGACGTTCACGCGCACACACAAAGACACACAAAGACAGTGGCTTAGCGGGATGACTGACGTTGAAGAGCAGCGCGGGGATAGGGGTGTAACGGGTGATGTGGATCATGCACAGGTAGTCTGGGAGATGGCCCTCCCTGGAGCCCACGAAGAACAGCCTGTAGAAACACACAAACACACCTCACTGGAGCACTGATAATGGAGGAACCACACACACACACAGGTTATCGTGTGTAGGGCAATTAGTTTAAAGGCTATAGGGCCCATTGTTTTTTTCCGGTCAGATCACATGGTCAATAATGAGGAGATTATCCGTGATAGCGATGATGATGAAGACCGGCATCAGAACGGTGTCATTCTAACTCACCTGGAGGCAGCCAGGATAGAAGCGTTGAGTCCTCCGAAGCAGGACAGAGCCACCGCTAGAGGGATGGTCCAGTTCATCACGCCAAACACCTGGTCTGCAAACGTCTGAGGGACAACAACAGGCCTCAAATTAGACCAATCAGAACACTTAAAGTACATCATATAACAAAGTCACTTAGGGCTCAATGAGAGGATACGCAGATAGAAATGTATACATCTGACGTGATGACTATCCTAATCTACATGGTATAGGATAATGTCTGTTCTATTTCCAGTATATTTCTATGCGAAGGGAACTCACCACAGCCACAGCGTCACTGTTCAGGATGGCAGGAATGGGCAGCACGGTGTAGTAGGCAACGTTGGTCAGAATATAGATCACCGTGACGATGGGCATGGAGATGGCGATGGCCAGGGGCAGGTTCCTGTAAGTCACACAAACAAACACCAGGGGGAGACAGAGAGACACTTCGATTTAGAAGAAGAAGAAGAAAAACACCAAGAAAGAAGAGAGTGAAGTGGCTGTGATACATCCAGGGGTTTGAGTGAACGGGTCAAGAGTTGACCCTCTTGGGCAAGGATGGGGTGAAGTAAGAGGAGCAGAGGAAGGTGGATGGGGAGGTGGAGGAGCAGAGGAAGGAGGAGGGGGAGGTGGAGGAGCAGAGGAAGGTGGACGGTGAGGTGGAGGAGCAGAGGAAGGTGAACGGGGAGGTGGAGGAGCAGAGGAAGGTGGACGGGGAGGTGGAGGAGCAGAGGAAGGAGGAGGGGGAGGTGGAGGAGCAGAGGAAGGAGGAGGGGGAGGTGGAGGAGCAGAGGAAGGTGGACGGGGAGGTAGAGGAGCAGAGGAAGGAGGACGGGGAGGTGGAGGAGCAGAGGAAGGAGGAGGGGGAGGTAGAGGAGCAGAGGAAGGAGGAGGGGGAGGTGGAGGAGCAGAGGAAGGTGGACGGGGAGGTAGAGGAGCAGAGGAAGGAGGACGGGGAGGTGGAGGAGCAGAGGAAGGAGGACGGGGAGGTGGAGGAGCAGAGGAAGGAGGAGGGGGAGGTGGAGGAGCAGAGGAAGGAGGAGGGGGAGGTGGAGGAGCATAGGAAGGTGGACGGGGAGGTGGAGGAGCAGAGGAAGGAGGACGGGGAGGTGGAGGAGCAGAGGAAGGAGGACGGGGAGGTGGAGGAGCAGAAGAAGGAGGACGGGGAGGTGGAGGAGCATAGGAAGGTGGACGGGGAGGTGGAGGAGCAGAGGAAGGAGGACGGGGAGGTGGAGGAGCAGAGGAAGGAGGACGGGGAGGTGGAGGAGCAGAAGAAGGAGGACGGGGAGGTGGAGGAGCAGAGGAAGGTGGACGGGGAGGTGGAGGAGCAGAGGAAGGAGGACTGGGAGGTGGAGGAGCAGAGGAAGGTGGACGGGGAGGTGGAGGAGCAGAGGAAGGTGGACGGGGAGGTGGAGGAGCAGAGGAAGGAGCACGGGGAGGTGGAGGAGCAGAGGAAGGTGGATGGGGAGGTGGAGGAGCAGAGGAAGGTGGACGGGGAGGTGGAGGAGCAAAGGAAGGAGGACGGGGAGGTGGAGGAGCAGAGGAAGGTGGACAGGGAGGTGGAGGAGCAGAGGAAGGAGGAGGGGGAGGTGGAGGAGCATAGGAAGGTGGACGGGGAGGTGGAGGAGCAGAGGAAGGAGGACGGGGAGGTGGAGGAGCAGAGGAAGGAGGACGGGGAGGTGGAGGAGCAGAGGAAGGTGGACGGGGAGGTGGAGGAGCAGAGGAAGGAGCACGGGGAGGTGGAGGAGCAGAGGAAGGTGGACTGGGAGGTGGAGGAGCAAAGGAAGGAGGACGGGGAGGTGGAGGAGCAGAGGAAGGTGAACAGGGAGGTGGAGGAGCAGAGGAAGGAGGACGGGGAGGTGGGGTTGTTGGTCACATAATCTGCCTGAGAGCTCCTGGAAGTAGCTTGTGATCCAATCACATGTCTGTCCTGCTCCATTTGATCAGTGTTTGGCTGTGTGAATCAGAGCGAAGGGGCTCAGTTAAATACTTCCCCAGGAGATGAGGAGCCTCCAGCCCTGCCCCGCCCTCCCCCGCCTAAAACACCTGACTACCCATTCAGTCAGTGTGTCATCCCTCTCCATACTTCCCATCCTTGCCTCATCAATCACTATTACTCCACTTTCTCTGCTTAATCACAACCACTCCATCATTCCTACATCTACCCCTCTCCTTCTTCCTTCTTCAAATCAAATCCAATTGTATTTGTCACATGCGCCCGAATACAACAAACCGTGAAATGCTTACTTCCAAGCCCTTAACCAACTATGCAGTTCAATAAATTGTTAAGAAAATATTTACTAAATAAACTAAAGTAAAAAATAAACTAAAAAGTAACACTAGCAGCAACATTATGTACAAAATAAGTTACAAACAATGTGATTTTTTTTTTTTTAATAGCACAGTTGGATTGGAGCCTGTAAAACGGCAGCCATCCCCTCCGGCGCCATTTGTGATCTTCTCTCATCCTTTTACTCCTTCTATATCCCTTAACCTACATTTACTACACAAATTATTACTCGTCCTCTACTCCTTCACTACTCCTCATTCTCATGTATACTACAGAGTATAGCCTTTTGTCCACTAGTACTAGTGACTCTTCCCCTCCCTCCCTGCCCTCCCTCTCTTCCCACCCTTCACCTCTCTGGGTTTTTGATCTCCTCGGTGACGAAGTTGAGTGTGTCCCAGCCGGAGTAGGAGAACAGAGCAGAGTACAGGGCCAGAGCCAAGTCTCCTGGATCCGTGGACGAGCCCTCAAACATACCCTCAAAGTTCTGCGTCTGACCTGAGGAACACACACACACACACAATATCCTGTATTATTACACATACGTAAATGAATGTATGTAAATACTACAGATAAATATGTTTGTATGTACAACAACTATAGGACTGTGTCAGTGTTCACAGTGGGCATATCTGTTTCTGTGAATGTACAGTACAGTACAGTACAGTACAGTGAGTGGATGGTTGAATATTTGGGCCATCCTGGCAGCATCAGTACCTTGTCCTATCTTGACCAGGCCGGTGATGATGACAGCGATGAGGGCGATGACCTTAGCGTAGGTGAAGAAATCCTGGACACGCGTCCCCCACTTCACATAGGCACAGTTCACAAAGGTCAGCAAACCTGGAGGGGAGATACAAACATTTAGACATTCAGATCTACATGTTACTACACACACAGACACACACGCACACACACACACACACACGCGCACGCTCAGACACGCACACACACACACAGACACACACGCACACACACACGCACGCTCAGACACACGCTGACGTGTGTGTGTGTTCTAATTTCAGAGTCTATGTAGCTGGAGGAAATGAGGCTGCTGACTACAGCAGTCGATGAGGTTGTTTTCCACAGAGGTTCAAGAGCTGAGCGCAGCACATAGAGACATAGGCAGAGAGGAGGAGGAGGAAAGGAGGAAGAGAAATAGGGTCAGACACAGAAGAGGGGGTAAAGGAGTACCCAGATAAAGTGCTACGGGTTATTAAAAGACCTCTATAAAAGATTAGTAAAATGACTAACACTGTCTAGCTGAATGACTGACTGACTGGCTGACTGTCTAGCTGACTGTCTGACTGACTGACTGTCTAGCTGACTGTCTGACTGACACTGTCTAGCTGACTAACTGACTGTCTAGCTGACTGAATTACTGCCTGACTGTCTAGCTGACTAACTGACTGTCTAGCTGACTGAATTACTGGCTGACTGTCTAGCTGACTAACTGACTGTCTGGCTGACTGAATTTCTGCCTGACTGTCTAGCTGACTAACTGACTGTCTAGCTGACTGAATTACTGGCTGACTGTCTAGCTGACTAACTGACTGTCTAGTTGACTAACTGACTGACTAACTGTCTGACTGACTGGCTGACTGTCTAGCTCACTAACTGACTGACTGACTGATAGACTGACTAGCTGGCTGACACAATGTCTGACTGACTGACTGACTCACTGACTAGCTGGCTTGCTGGCTGGCTGACTGACAAATTGACTGGCTGGCTGACTGACTGATAGACTGACTAGCTGTCTGACACACTGACTGGCTGACTGACTGACTTACTGACTGGCTGACTGACTTACTGGCTGACTGACACACTGACTAGCTGGCTGACTGGCTGGCTGACTGACTGCCTTACTGGCTGACTGACACACTGACTGGCTGAATTACAAAATGACTGTCTGGCTGACTGACTGACTGAATTGCTGACTGGCTGGCAGGCAGGCAGGCTGACTGGTTGGCTGAATGACACACTGACTGGCTGGCTGGCTGGCTGACTGGCTGACAGATACAGACTGAGTTTCTAACTGTGTCCTTGTACTCCACTGCTCCCTAGTCCAGCATGTTTTCCAGATCATATTTTCTCTCTCTATGTCTTTATCAGTGTTTGTTCCTTTAAGTTCATAAACTTCAGTTCAGATAGTCACAGCATGGAGGTCTGAATGCTCACTGTTCTCTCACTGTCCTCCCACTGTCCTCCCACTCACTGAGATTTAATAATATCCTATGTATCTTCTCTTCACTATGTTAGCATCTCAAATGGCACCCTATTCCCTATTTAGTACACTACTTTTTGACAAGGGCCTATAGGGTTCTGGTCAAAAGTAGTGCGCTAAATAGGGAATATGGTGCCATTTTGGACATAGCGCCTATATATAGAGTATATCCCTCACACTGCATAATGTTTGATAAGCCTCTGGTATACCCAACATTTTCCTCAACAATATTTTCCTGCATTACTGTAATGCTAAGTAGCCGTAATGATATCTACCATACAGTGTTTACCTAAATGATTAACACTCAAGTTCACATCTACAACTCAAGTGAATGTTCATGTTAAAACAAATATATACATTGACACACACACAGTACATACACACATCACCCTTCCCCACATAAAAAGAGGTTCATAACTAGGGCCCTGCGGTTTTCCTGGTGCGGTCACATGGTCAGGCCAAATATCAAGATCATAATCATAATCAGAGATGGATGAAGGCCTATGTACATCATTGATCATCATAACAGTCACCATCTCTCCCTTCTTCTCCCAAATGAAGAGCGGGCCATGACACTGTGTCCACCAATCTCCCCTGAAATGAGGATAATACTTATCTACCAGAGTAACGTTTCCCTTCCTCCCCCAAACGGAGGACAAAGCCTTAAAGATCATAACCCTTTACCCCAGTTATGAGGCCATGGATCATAACAGTCTCTTATCAATAGGAGGTCTCCTTAAACATAACATATCTCTCCGTTCAGACCGGTCCAGACAGAGACAGTGAGTGATCCGGACTAATAGAGAACTGACAGTGTAGCGGGCCACACAGATGTCCTAGGTGTGGTTGTATTGACAGTGAAAGGCTAGAAGGGTGGGAGGGTGTGGATCAGGTCGGTTCTCTAGGCTACTCTAGATCTGGTCCAGATGTGTGGTGAGACCATATACTATATCCCAAATGGCACCCTATTCCCTATGTAGTGCACTACCCTATGGGCCCTGGTCAACTGCAGTGCACTACATAGGGAATAGAGTGCCATTTGGGACGCACTCCATAGAATGTTTCAAAATAGGGGTAAGATTGCCAGCTGCCATGTTTGGGCTCTGTCCTGTGGTGTACGCAGAACTCCTACCCATTTATACAGGATCACTGTTAGGGTTGACGGTAGGGTAATCTGATCCTAGATCTGTGGTTATAGTTCATTTCTACCTGGAGGTGTTTCCGGTCTTCTCATGGCTGTGAAGTATGTTGAAGTTGCCTCTAACGCCTCTAAACACTGATACTAGATCAGGTGTTTTTCCATCCGGTTGATGGTTAAAGTTAGGATGGGGTGTAGGCTAATCTGATCCTAGAGCTGTGGTTATAGTTCACTTCTGTGCCATGCTGACTGAGCTGTCATTAGCTATTAGCCTGGGGTCAGAGTCTTGAAGTAAAAGTAAAAGGACTTTTACCTTTTTACCTAGCAGCTATCAGCACATTCACATTCCTTAAAGCACTGCTTATCTAAGAGAGCGTGTGTGTGTGTGGATGTGGGTGTGTCAGGATTGTAATTAGATGAATGAGTGATATTTATTACTTGAGAGATGTTTTAGAACCTGAAGGAGAAAGCTTATCTCAGAACTGTCCCGACTACCGCCCCGTAGCACTCACTTCCGTCATCATGAAGTTTTGAGAGACTAGTCAAGGACCATATCACCTCCACCCTACCTGACACCCTAGACCCACTCCAATTTGCTTACCGCCCCAATAGGTCCACAGACGACGCAATCGCAACCACACTGCACACTGCCCTAACCCATCTGGACAAGAGGAATACCTATGTGAGAATGCTGTTCACCTCAGGAGGCTGAAGAAATTTGGCTTGTCACCAAAAGCACTCACAAACTTCTACAGATGCACAATCGAGAGCATCCTGTCAGGCTGCCTGGTATGGCAACTGCTCTGCCCACAACCGTAAGTCTGTCCAGAGGGTAGTGAGGTCCTCATAACGCATCACCGGGGGCAAACTACCTGCCCTCCAGGACACCTACACCACCCGATGTCACAGGAAGGCCATAAAGATCATCAAGGACAACAACCACCCGAGCCACTGCCCGTTCACCCCGCTATCATCCAGAAGGCGAGGTCAGTACAGGTGCATCAAAGCAGGGACCGAGAGACTGAAAAACAGCTTCTATCTCAAGGCCATCAGACTGTTAAACAGCCACCACTAACAATGAGTGGCTGCTGCCAACATACTGACTCAACTCCAGCCCACTTTAATCATGGAAATTGATGGAAATTGATAAAAAATGTATCGCTAGCCACTTTAAACAATGCCACTTAATATAATATAATATAATGTATATGTATATACTGTACTCTATATCATCTACTGCATCTTGCCATCTTTATGTAATACATGTATCACTAGCCACTTTAAACTATGCCACTTTTATGTTTACATACCCTACATTACTCATCTCATATGTATATACTGTACTCGATACCATCTACTGCATCTTGCCTATACCGTTCGGTACCATTACTCATTCATATATCTTTATGTACATATTCTTTATCCCTTTACACTTGTGTGTATAAGGTAGTAGTTGTGGAATTGATAGGTTAGATTACTCGTTGGTTATTACTGCATTGTCGGAACTAGAAGCACAAGCATTTCGCTACACTCGCATTAACATCTGCTAACCATGTGTATGTGACAAATAACATTTGATTTGATTTGATTTTTAGTAAGACTCGTAACAGTGTTCTATCTTGTTGCTGTAGTAGCAGTGGTATTCTGTTTATGTCCATGACTTCCGTCTCTTTGACCCAGGTTTCCATCTGGTTGTTCTCATGTTCTATGTGTTCCATCAATCTGTTCCAGTAGTGGCTTATACTGTACTTACTAATGACTATCAAACCCACAGTAGTAATATGACTATCAACCCACAGTAATAATATGACTATCAACCCACGGTAATAATATGACTATCAAACCCACAGTAATAATATGACTATCAAACCCACAGTAATAATATGACTATCAACCCACAGTAATAATATGACTATCAAACCCACAGTAATAATATGACTATCAAACCCACAGTAATAATATGACTATCAACCCACAGTAATAATATGACTATCAAACCCACAGTAATAATATGACTATCAACCCACAGTAATAATATGACTATCAAACCCACAGTAATAATATGACTATCAACCCACAGTAATAATATGACTATTAGTGGTTGTGCTGAGAGGTCCAGGTTTCTTCTAATCTGTTAGAACAATATCCATGACAACACTCCCTCCTTCCCTCTCTCTACATTCCTTGCTCATCTCTATTCTTCCTTGCTTCCTTTGGTGGTTTATAAATGATCAATTTACACTACATTATTGTACTCTATTGTCATGAGTAATGAGCATTGCCAGCAGTTTAATCTGGTCACACTGACGCTTTGTAATGTTGCTAAATTATCCTGAAATTTAGTCAATTCCCCTATTCTCTGTCTTATACAGGAAACACTTGTTGGTGTCTGTAGTCTCTGTTCTCCCCTCTCTGTTCCTTTTTCAACCTTTCTCGTGTTCCCTTCTGTTGCTAAGGTGCTGACTTGGGTATGCTGTGTCATTTAGTTTCGTTTCCCACATTTTCCACAAAGAGAGGAGCACACACACACATCACTGTTCGCTACTCACGGGAGTATGAACACACACACACACACATCACTGTTCGCTACTCACGGGAGTATGAACACACACACACACACATCACTGTTCGCTACTCACGGGAGTATGAACACACACACACACATCACTGTTCGCTACTCACGGGAGTATGAACACACACACACACATCATTGTTTGCATGCAAAGTCCTTGCACACACATACCTGATCACTTCCATCGGTAAGGAAAAACTCAGGGCCCTAACCATGGTAGAGGCCTACAGTGGAACAGTATTGCACCAACACGAACAAAACCTCTCCATACACAATGACTATAAAATACTCACATATACAGGCTGCAGCCAGCATGCGGTTAGCCAGATAGGGGGCGATGCAGGTGGGGAAGACGGGCTGCACCATGTAGTTAGAGAAGGTGATGGCTATGACTGCCTGGCTGGTGGGCTCTATGATCAACAGGGAAGTCCACAGCCTGATGAAGGCCAGGAACCCTCCGAAGGCCTCCAGGATGTAAGCATAACTGGCCCCTGACTTGGTGATGGTGGTCCCCAGCTCGGCGTAGCACAGGGCCCCGAACACAGAGAAGATACCGCCGATGGTCCACACTACCAGCGACAGCCCGTAGGAGGCGCTGTAGATTAAGACTCCTTTAGGCGAGACGAAGATGCCCGAGCCGATCATGTTGCCCACGATGAGACACACGCCGTTCAGGAGAGAGATCTCCTTCTTCAGCTTCATGGAATCGTTGTCGCCCCCTGAGCCGCCCGACTTGAGCGAGGTCGACCCGCCGTTGGTGGCGGGCTCTTGTGTGGGGGCGGGGCTGTAGGATGCCATTGCGCCGGAGGTGTGGTGATTGGAGGGGATGTGGGGAAGTGAGTAGTGATTGGACCAGGTCGGCTGTCAATCAGTCAGAGGAGAGGATTGGTTGTAAGAGCTGAGTTAAAGTTGTTTTCCAGCTATGAGGGTCCCTCTGGTGACATCTGTGGAGGAAAGAGACGTAAAAAGTGTTATCAGAGAGTGTGTAGTTGTTGCCATGGAACCAAGCTGCTGTCTATATGGGCCTAGTCATCAACTGGGACATAAAAAACAGTACAGTTTTTTACATAAATGTTGGTCTGTATGCTACATTTGTAAAACATGAAGCTAAACTTAACTCATTGCAAAATAACACAAATGTTATAACACACACACACTGCTGCTGGTTATTGGATTGGATTTCACAGATGGCAATTTGGGAGCCATTAGTGGTTTCGGTAAATAGCCTTTTAAGCTTGAGTGTATTGACAGAGTGGGAGAGAAAGACAAACAGCCTGACATCACTGTAACGTTCATTACTGGCTGTCACTGTGATATTTAGTCTATCATTTACTGTAAGTATTCTACAGTGTGACAGACACACAGACACACAGAAACAAAGAAACACAGACACATAGAGAGACAGACACACAGACACACAGAGACACAGAGACACATATAGACAGACAGACACACAGACACACAGAAACAAAGAAACACAGACACATAGAGAGACAGACACACAGACACAGACACACAGAGACACACAAAGAGACAGACACACAGACACAGAGGCACAGACACACAGAGACACAGACACAGAGAGACACAGAAACACAGACACACAGAGACACAGAGACACTTCGCTAGGAGTCAGCAGCATGCTGAACGGAACCGTCAGATTTTTTTTAAAGTTCATTGCCTTCAGCAGCATATATAGAATAGTTTGAATGACTAGACACATGATGTCTTAGTGCCCATACTGAATATCACACACATGCTCAGTCAGGACCTGAACAAAACAACACACACATCACACTAAGTGAGGGGACAGGGCTGCGCAGGGGTCTACAGTTTATCACAAGATCTGTGTGACTCTGGAGAAAATCCATCACAACACAATGAGAATGCATCAACAAGTCAATCATAGGCAGTCATATCACAGGGAGAGAAAAGCACTATCCTGACACAGAAAGTGAACACAGGTCCAGTTACATCAACCAACGATATATCAGAAAGATCAGGAAGAGGGAGATCTGATGAACACAGTAGAGAGGTAGGCTACAGATGTAGGACCAGTATTGTCGCTGCAAAAGTAGGGGTGAGACGCCGGGTGGGGGAGAAGGGGAGAGATGGAGAAGTAGTGCAGATAGATTGATACCCCTGGCATGTGAGTTCAGTTCAAAAGAAGTGATTATGAAGGACAGCCTTCTGCAAGTGATTACAAAGGGCAGGGCAGTAGGCGTTGGAGTCAGATACAAGGTCCAAGAATGGTAAGATAAGTAGGCTACTCAAATTGACTATCATATACCACTCAAGGTTGCTGTATCATATTTGAAATCCCTTCCTCTTTGTTTCTCCCTCTGTTTTTATCTCTCTCAGAATATGACAAGCTGGCAGCAATCTTTTGGCCAACTCGGAGCTTATTCATTGCGAAGCTGGCAAAGCTGCAGAGTTGACACAGCACATTTTATTGATGACTAGGGGCTAGTAAGGGTACACAGGAATGCCATTAGAAGTTAATCTGTAGTGTAAAGACCTATCTCCTCAGAGAAAAACACATGTTGAACAGAGAGTCAAATGTACAGTTACTACAGCCAAACGACAGTCTCTATATTTGAAATATATAATACAAATGTAAAACCTCGCATTGTTACTGTATGTTAGGATAGACGCCAATTTAATTCAGGGGTCTTACCTTCTCCAGATGCGCTATAGGTGAACTTGGATTCCTTCCCTTGGGGGTCTTCTTGCACTTCTTCTCTAAAGCCTTTGAGTCGCAGGTTTTTATAGAACGTTCATGTCAATTGCGCATCCCTCATTGTTTTACTCACTATTGCTCTCTGTGCGCGTTGTCGCTCTCCACTGATGACCTTCCCTCTCTGCCCGTCACGCCGCGTTCTCTGCTCTGATATGGCTCGCCTTCCTGTCGGAGTCTGAAGGTGCACAGGCCGATCAGCTGATGAACTTCTGCTTTTTGACCCAGCAGCTACCAAGGAGACAGGTGGAAGAGGAGGAGGGATAGAGAGGGAGAGAGGGATGGACTGACTTTATACCACTGTCTGGGCTCTGACAATGGGTTTCGCTGTCAAATGAATTGCTTCTTAACACTTTGATTAATGCATTAACAGGCCTGATCACGTTTACGCTGGGCTATTCACAAGTTCACACATTCTTTCTTTTGTGGCAATTCAAATCAACATGGCCCTTTGGTTGTTGTTTTAGCCTACCTGTTGTTGGTGGTGATTGCTTTAGTTTTGGGCTATTATGTTAGGCATTGTTGTTGATGACGATTCTTCTTCCTCGTTTAATCATCTGGCGCGGAGGGAAACAGTGGGATTCGAATGCATGATTAATCACTGAGAAATGATTTAAAGGATCTTGAGGACTCGAAGTCACTTAGAATTGCATCACTATCCTAAGTTATTGTTGTATTATTATTGATAATATAGTTGTTTTTAAACACCGATGATATCATGTTATGGTCAACAATCTTGACGTATGAGTACCTCATGAGTTACGACACATAAGGAGATCTCTGCATTGAATAGTTGGAATTGATGAAGAATCCCAAAATCTGTTACACAGCCCCCTCCTGTGGTCATTATTTGCTTCACGCCTCCAACGTTGGCAAATGAACGGTTTGAGCGCTTCATTACGTCATTATGCTTATTGTGGTATTTTGCTTTTGTGTTCAGTGTTCCTGATTGGCAGAGTTTGTTCTAAACGTACAATTAAATTACCAATTTCAGCATCTAGACAATCAATCAATTAACATTCGTTTTGGAACATTTGATTTTGACACTTCACATTGTTCAGGATCATTGATCGTAAATGGATTATATTAAAAGGCTTCCCATTAACACACTGTGACGTTCCTGTGAAGATACTAATGAAGCACCTGATGAATATCTTTAGGTATGCCATCGACAGCTTGATGATCAAGTACACTACCCTAATCCACACCTGTAATCACTCCATACACCCCCATCCTTCCCTCTCAAATCCAGCCACCCAACAATCATCCCTGCCTCACTTTCTAACTACCCTTTTTTGATGTCTCTGTCTCACTCCAACACATGGATGAACTTCTCACACATGGCATGGCTTTTCAGCCCTTTGTCTCTTTCCCCTTTCTGCTCCCAAATTCTTCTCCTTGGTTACTGGTTGTCATGGTTTTGGGAGCCCTAGCTAGTGAGAAGGGTGGTTGGAGGATTAGGGCGGCCATTTTGGAGACAGCTGGCCCAGGTCTCTGTGTGTGCTGTCCCCTGTCCCGCTCGCAGTCGCATAGGGGGGATGAGGGCTATCATTGTGTGAGGATTAGAGCTTCCTGTGTGTCGGACTATTACACTAGGAGGGGGAGGACAGAGAGAGGGAAAATGAAAGAGAAAATGAAAGAGAGCGAGTATGACAGAGTAAGATGTGGGGTGGGGGGGGGGCTCTACAGCTGCACTCTCAATCACACAAGCACTGATTATCCATATCACACACATGCATGCATGCAAGCAAACAGACACACACCACAGAACCAAGGAACTGGTACATATAAAAAGAAAGTGAAGCCAAAAAAAAGGCAGAATAAGTAGACGGCTATAGCGCCCAGACAAAGGATCTGTGAGGCAGACAGTCAGACACAGAGCACCAAGGCAAACAGCGAGAGTACACTCAGACATACAGAACATGTTGACATGGAAGCAGAATACATAAACAGACCAATGAATGGACTGAGACCAGACAGACTGTGACAAACAATACACAAAGCCAGACACACTGACAACAACCAAAAAGCAATTCTTTCCTCCATCACCATCATTTTATTATTTTTTACATCAAAAATTGGGAAGCACGTGTTATCATAACTACAAAAACAATGGTTGGGAAAAACCATACAAAGGCTAAAAAAAAGTACAAAAACTAAACCAATCTAATGTAGGACGCAGCCAAAAACTTGAACTCTCAAGTGCTTTGAGAGAGGGAGAGAGATGGTAGGAGGAGAGAAAGGGAAGTGGAGGACAGAGACAAGGAGAAAGGGAAAAGGAGGAGAGCGAGGGAGAAAAAGAGATGTTAGAGGTAGAGAGACAAAAGACATGGAGGGAGGATGTAAATCTATCAGACATAATTCATTCTGGTCTTTGGGAAGTTCAGTTGGTTTATTATAGCCTGGTACCCAAACTTCACAACAGTGAAGCATAGCACCATCTGTTTGAATTCCAGGCTACTTCAATACGTCCCTGTGCAGAGACATCCAATCAATTATGGATAAACCGATTACAATCACCAATATAGCGCATTGTTGTTCATGTCTAAAAGTTGCTGCTGTATGGTCAATCATAACAGCAGGAACCAGGATTGCCAACATACATTGTATATACAGACTGGTCAGTGTAACAATCATCGTCAGTATCATCCGCACTTTCATCATCACTGTTTCAATGGATGTATGGACAGCAATGTACAAAGCCAGTGCAACTCCATTGAAACAGTCCAGCAGCAAGACAGTTTAAAAAGTGAAAAGTCTGTAAAAAAAAATAATGTAAATAAACATACACATAGCAACCACAGTTAATATATATACTGAACAAAAATATAAACACATCATCCAACAATTTTACTGAGTTACAGTTCATATAAGGAAATCAGTCAATTGAAATAAATTAGGCCCTAATCTATGGATTTCACATGACTGGGCATAGGCCCATCCACTTGGGAGCCAGGCCCAGCAAATTTGAATTTATTTTTCCCCACAAAAGGGCTTTGCTCCAGACAGAAATACTCCTGTTTAATCAGCTGCCCGGATGGCTGTTCTCAGACAATCCCACAGGTGAATAGGACAGATGTGGAGGTCCTGGGCTGGCATGGTTACACGTGTTCTGCGGTTAGACATGCTGCCAAATTCTCTAAAACAACGTATGGTAGAGAAATGAACATTAAATTATCTGGCAACAGATCTGGTGGACATTCCTGCAGTCGGCACGCCAATTGCACGCTCCCTCAAAACTTCAGATATCTGTGGCATTGTGTTGTGACTAAACTGCACATTTTGAAGTGGACTTTTGTCCCCAGCACAAGGTGCACAAGGTTTTTTGTGCATATGAAACATTTCCACGATATTTTATTTCAGCTCATGAAAGATGGGACCAACACTTTACACGGTGCATTTATATTTCTGTTCAGTATACAAGAAAACTGCCACTACTACACTGGCCTGTCTTGGTATGGCGTTCGTACCATATATCCTAGAGTGATATTTCACCTATTTCTCCTTCACTTCCTTCCCATTCCAAATAGACATTTCATTCATATGTTTGACTAGAACTAGCTGCTCTCTAAAACATACATCCCTGCTTATCTATTCTATTGTGATCCAACACACAAACTTCATTGTGTGCCGTTACACTACAAGAGAATTCTGTGACATCGTATCGTCAAATAAGGCCTCTTCGTGTTCTTTGAGATGGTGGTATCGTAACCATGCCGAGATGCTGACTGAATTAGTACTTCACAACAATCTAACATTTTATTATAGACAAAATAGACCCAACTGACTAGTAGCAAAATTACACAGAATAAGAATCAATCTTTATGGAATCAATTCTAATTCTGTGATGAAAATACATTCCCTTGTCAGGGCCTTTAATAAAATAAAAAAAAATTGGCTGACACCATTCAGCAGCCAATCATATGCCATTTTACTCAGTAGTGTCCGCAGGTTGCTCTGCTTCCTCCCCAGAACCAGCAGTGATTGGCTGATCTTCTAAGGTAACGAGTTTCTCAGGAGATTTGGCCAGCCGTTCCTTTTCATCCTGCTCCCCACTGTTCCCATTGGCTGAGAAAGAACTCTGATCCTCCACAGTGTCATTGGTCAGGGTGGCGGAAGGAGAAGTCTCGGCGGGGACGTTGGTCTCGGCGGGGACGTTGGTCAACACAGGGTGTGTCTTCATGTGTCCCTGTTGATGGAAACACAGAAAAATGGTATTGGTTAAGTGATCAATTACTTTAACTAGAATACATTTGCTAGCATGAAAACACAGTAAAACATGAGGGATAGACAAAGCTCAAGAATCACAATTTAGCTTCCGTCAAGTGTTCTGTATATCCATTGGAACGTATGGTTCTAATTACGATCCATCCTTATTCTTATGCTTACCTTTAATCCACTGCGGCTGGCGTATGCCTTCCCACACAGAGTGCAGGAGTAGGGTTTGGAGGGCGTTGATGCTGGGGTGGCTAGCTGGGAGGCCTCCTCTGGAGCCCTATCACTCTCCTCTGTGGAGCTAGGAGTCACTTTCTCACTCTCAGGCACCATTACTGATGAGGTATCACTGGGTGCTGTGCCCTCGCTCTCCCCTTCAGATGGGGCCATTTCCCCTTCAGGATTGGGCTCCTGTGGGGTAATACTGGAGGCCTGGGGGGCTGGCTCTTGGGCTGCAGCTGGCTCTTGGGCTGCTTTATGGCTGGCAGGGAGGGTGAGCGTGGGGGAGGGGTTGAGGGTGGCAGGGGAGTTCGGGCTGGATTCAGATTCAAGGCTGAGGAGGAGTCCATCTGGAGAGTTGGTCTGGTTCTCTGTGGTCGACCTAGAGCTGTTAGTGAGCCTTCCTGACCTACTACTATCAGTATCCACACCCGGTCTGTGGACACAGAGGGCGAGAGGGACGTTTTCCTTCACCTCTACATCACCCTCCACCGCTGAGGTGGGCTGGGAGCTGGTCAAGGATGGTCGCCTACTTGGGCTGGTGTTAGAGAGGTCAGCTGGGGAGTCTTGCGAGTTTTCTATGGAGGCTCCAGCAGGGCCGTCGTCAGACTCAGATCTTTCCCCCAGGAGCATGGGGTCTTCTGGGGAGGGATTATGGGTCAGAGGTGGGCTAATGCTGGCCGTGAAGGGGGAGGGTTCAGACTCCCCCTCTATATGGGGGCTCGGGTCAGCTGCATGGGGTTCCTTGGTCGCTGGACCCCCTGAGTCCATGTTGCTGACCAGTGGGTTAGAGATGGAGCTGGTCATTGTTAAGGCCAGGGGGTGGAGGCCTTGGAGGCAGGGTTTGGATCGAGAGTCTGTGGTCATCTGGCTCAGATCGGTGGGATCTTCTTGGGCCATATTTGTACCTTCCTCCCCCTCTCCCCCCGGGGGTATCTGACCCCCCAGGTGCATGCGGATGTGTTGCTGCAGCACCAGGGCGTTGGTGAACTTGCGCGGGCACAGAGGGCAGGAGTTCTGGGTGCGGGAGTTGGCCGGGCGGGCGCGGTGGGTGGCGAGGTGGGCCCTCAGGCTTCCTTTAGTGGAGAAGGAGCGTCCACACAGCTTACAGGGGAAGGGGCGTTCACCCAGGTGGGTGGCCTGGTGGAGACTCAGGGCCCTGGGGCAGGAGAGCACCCTCAGGCACACCCCACACTGATTAGGAGACAGGGCGGGATTGGTGGATCCAGGGAGATCCTGTGCCTGGCTGTTGCTGCTCACCATGGCCCCAGGGTTGGGGTTGAGGCCCAGGGCTGCCATCATCTCCCTGCGGTAGGAGTTGGTGGTCAGGTCGTGGCCGTGGGTGTCCCTGTTTGAGAAAAAGCCGTCTGCTGGGCCAAAGGAGGACGACTGGCCCCCTCCCTGGTGCTGCTTCTCCAGTTTCATGACCAGCCGCTGCAACTTTGAGGTGTCGGAGGTTTGGGTGAAGGAGGTTGTGGAGGACGAGGACGTCTGGGGTTTGGAGTAGGGAGGGTAGGGGAGCTGGGTGTGGGGGGAGGTGAGATGAGAGGCAGTGGTGTGGGACCCTGGGGGACAGAGGAGGGCGAGGTGGTGGGGTGAGGGTCCTCCGGGGAAGAGAATCTTGGGGAAGTGGGCCAGCTGGGAGTAGGGAGAGCCTGGATGTATGGTGGAGTGTGGAGGTGTGTTCTCATCAAACCTCTGCTGCTTCACCCCTTTGAACTGGCCACCCATGGAGGATGAGGATGATGATGAAGGTAACACACTACTCGAGGCACTGGCTGCTGCAGCGGAGGCCCTGTTCAGCTGTAGCAGGGAGTGAGCCGTGGACAACAGCGCCATGTCCATACTGGGTGGCATAGGCATAGATGAAGGGGAAAGCCGAGGAGACGCCCCGGACAGGAAACTGAGCGCCATTCCTTCGGTCATTCCTTTCACGCCACCGAATGGCGGCTCCTCGTCTTCCGCCCGGCGCTTCCTGCGTCTCTGGCCTGCGGTGGTGGCAACGGGGGCGGGCTGCTCCAGAGCCGGAGGGAGCAGCGAGAGCGACAGTTCCGGGTTCTGTTCACGGTGGCGGAGGAAGTGGGCCTTGAGGTTCCCGCGGGTGGTAAAACGGCTGAGGCAGACCGGACAAAGGTAGGGCCTCTCCCCCGTGTGGGAGCGTAGGTGGATTTGTAGCGAGGAATCACTGCTCAGGACCTTACCACAAAACTTACAAGCATGCTGTGGACGCACTGCAGATGAGGACCCAGCCGAGGAGGAGCTGGACAGCAGCAGGTGGTCTTGGGAGTGGCTGGTGGTGGGGAGGGGCGGGGTGGGGAAGCTGACCCCGTTACTGTGGCCGAACGGGGAGGTGTTGGAGGATTTCTCATGGAGGTAGCGCGGGGGCAGACCCAGGGACAGAGGATGCACGGAGGATGCTATCGAGGAGCTCCAAGTGGTGGAGGGCGAGGTAGATTGTGATGCTCTGGTCCCATTACTGTGAGAGGAGAGGCTGGGCTTGGAGACGGTGGGCTGAGGGAGGAGGGAGGGGAGGCAGGCCAGGAGAGGGGAGGCCGAGGATGGGACAGGTACTGAATAGGAATGGTGTGTTGGGGAGGGGGATCCTGCTGTGGGTCTTTGGTGGTTCTCTCCACTACCAGCCTGGGAGGTGTCTTGGGTATAGATGGCACCTCCTAGCCGGAGAACATGCCTACAGATCTCCTCAGTCATCTGCATCTGGTGGATCTGCCTCTGCTGCAGCACCCTCAGCTCCTCCAGGACCACAGCCAGGGTCAGGGGCACCTGGATCTGGCCTAGCCCCGGCACCAGTGGGCTGGAGCCATTCTGATGCCCAGGACTGGTGCTCTCCTGGCGGGGAGGGAGGGAGGAAGACAAGGAGGAAGTAGTGGTGGTGGTGGCAGAGCTGCCCATCTGTGGTGAGGTCATAGTGGCGTGGGAGTGGGCCTGGTGGGAGAGGCAGTGGCCTGATGTCTGATTGAGGTTGAGTGGCAGGGATTGCGTCTGCGAGGATAAGGAGGGGTGAGGGAAGTCTGGAGAGAGGGATGAATGGGTGTTGGGGAGGGAGGTGGTGGTATAGGGGGCGATGTGGCTGGGCCAGTGGGGGGGCGAAGAGCTCTCACTGGGGAGGGAGGGTCCGTGGAGACCCCCAGGTGACGACCGAGGGGCCAGGGGGGGCTGGTGATCTTCGAGGGAGGTGGGGGACGACGATGAGGACCCAGAGAAGGTCAGTTCAGAGCCCAGAGACGTGGAAGGTGACTTGGCTAACAGCTGGTCGTCTATGGACAGAGAGAGAAAAATAAGAATTAAGACTAGTGCACCTTCATCACTCTATTCCACCAAATGGAAAGTTCAGTTTCATGACCAAATTCATTGCTGTTAAGTCCCCATAAGAACCATGAAAGGCTTGGTGCAAGGCTACATGCTCTATTGGATTGAAGTGGGGGTCAAAGTAAGTCCCAAAGTCCAAACCTTTAACTGTAATCATTGATTACAACAATTGTTTCATATTTAAATCCCAAGCTTAAAGTTGCAGTCTTCTCTTGTAAAGCAATGCATTAGCAGATATTGATTAATAGTCTAGAAACATACAGAGTCTTTCCCTCTTTATGATATTATCTTGTCTTCTGTCCACATCCTCTTCCCTGAGCATAACTCTCCAAATGTATTCTTACCACACAAAAGCTTGCAGACCACCTTGCTGCTATGACATGTTTAAACGGACAATGGCCATTTTCGAGACAACCCATAACCCCTCTTAACCCGCCCCTCACTGCAGCAGTTCACTTCTTTCATCTACCTATTCTCCCTTCCCCCCCCTGACGTCACATCAGGGGTCAGAGGTCAGGACATACTAAGGGTACTGGGCACTGTCCAGAGGCTTGTGATTGGTCTACTCATCTGACCTTTAGAGCTCTGGGGTCAAATTCTTTCAGAATCTTGAGCACAGAGTGAGCGAGAGAAAAGAAGGGGGAGGGGAGTATGGACAATGGAAGACTAACTGTTCCCTCCCAGAGGGACATGGTGATGGAATGGATGACTGTACTAGTAGCTGCTGCTAAATAGTCCAGCTTGGTTCTCTTCACAGACATCAAAGTGTGCAAAACAAGTTTATTTAAAACAAGTTCACCTCTATGGAAATGTACCTGTAGAACTTCTATGAAAGTCATTTGTATTTTCTAAGGTGTGGAAAATGTTATATGCAAGTGAAGGTGCAAACATTCTGCATCCCCCCTCTAAAATGCATTTAACACATCAAGTCAATAGAGTAGGAGGGTAGAGAGGGAAGCATTCAGTGAGCATTGAGAGTGTAGAAAAGTGGGGAGAACAAGGAGGAAAGGAAACATGAGGGAGAAAAGCATAGAGAAAAGAGAATAGAAGCAGAGAGAATGAGAGATCTTTACCAAAAGTACCCCCTCCAGCTCCCCCCCCCCCCCCCCCCCACTGATCCAGCCTTATTGTTGATGAATAGGGAGACTGTCGTCTAAGTAATGAAAGACCTCCAGTTGTCAGCCCTGAGCAGCCTGTTAGTTTCCTAGAGGACTAAACATCACAGGAAAATGGTCACAGATGGATATTATTATCCAGGCCACAGGAAAAAGTTTACAGGGCCAACCCTCAAGTACCTGGGACTCCACTACGGGCCCATTGCAGAGCTACACCAGATTGCAGTCCACTAAACGAACTTATTGCAAGAGCAAATTACTTTTTGCAATTAAAAAAAATATGCAAACAAAGCACAGAGATACACATATCAATATATACTGATGATTGGTCACCGGAGTAAAATTACTTTTTAGATGTGAAAGGAAACATTTGAGGTATTTACATATAAAATGTAACAAAATAAACTAACTTTGACTTAAGGCCTACTACCTAGCAGGATTTTAACTGCAGTTACTGCAAACAAAGCCATCGTATAACGTTACCTTGATAACCCTATTGCACGCCATCATAGTTGTAAATTCCGACCTGTAACTTTGCTTGTTGATTCATTCATAGAACTATGGGAAATATCCTAGGGGGAAAAAACAGACGCATGCCTTAGAATAAGCATAATAAACTTTTCTCACCGTGCGATAGTATCCGCGTGCCCCCCTGGTCCGAGTTAACGAGCTGCTGCGGTCGTTTCTGCTTCCGGCGTGACATGATTCACGAGGAGACTGAGAGAAGGGGGGCATTCGCCGAATAAATAACACTGGCCACTTTACGCACTTGTAGGCTTCACGTTCCAGAATCCAAACTCACATTTCAGGAAATTTTGAATTTCTAAATGGCATCTAGACAACGGTATAGCTCGTTGGTCCCTTGCATGGAAGAAATCAAAGAGGGGCAGAAATCCCTATAAATGCGCCGTCATATGAGCTGCGGAGAGTGCGTGTGTGGCTGTTTTCCTAAAGTAGTCTCTCTCGCTGTCCAAAACTTGCGCCACACCTCCCCCGCTCCCCTACGCAGGCACACACAAACAGAGACACACAGACACACAACCTCTTCTTGTTCCTCAATGATATTTGCATTTCAATGGCGCGGAACACAGACTCCCTGGTTCTCCCCTTTCTCTGTGTTTTGCGTATTTTCTCCACGCCATCACTAAACTCTCAATCAAAGATCATCCTGGGTGTTAAAATCCACATGAATAAATCAAAGTAGCATATGACTTTACTTGGTACATGCTGTTTGAACCCATTCAACTAGAATTTGTTGACGAGCTTTCTGAGATTTTGCCGATAATGAATTATTTTAAGCATACCATTTGGGGAATTAAGTGATAGAAAAAAAGTTTAGCATAAATTAATAAATAACAAATTCTGAATATTAAACAAATAGGCCTACATACATGAATTGCTATTTTTATTTTGGGTAATTTATCCTTTAATACTCAACAAGTGGTCAAGAGACAAGGAAATAATAATAGCCTTATCATTGCTTGCAATATATATGATCATTATATGCTAAATATTCACATGGAGGGCAAGGGGGTTCATGACTGTCTATATGTCCACCATTGCCGAATGAATGGTTCCCATTTGCACACTGATTTACATATGGCTAAATATCAACAAAGAGGTGGTGTGAGAATGTTGAGGCGTTTCCATCCATTCCGCATCAGAACATGCATGTGTTCCATTACATGTGATCCTACACACTGACCCATCCTTCTGCCAGTGTTCTTGTGCGCAGGCAGAGCTCTACTTAAAAAGCAGAGATGGGAATCTGCGACAATGGCGCACTGGACACAGTTGAGTGAGCATCTCTTCTCTCTCAATTTGAACTCCTGGATCCAGTGCTGCTCTGGCACAATGCCCCTCTTCCTCCCCCTGATGTTAGTCCCGTAACATGTGGAGGAGGGATACAAAAAGAGACAGAGAGGGAGAAAAGGAAAAACAATTAAGGAGGTGTCTCCCATACTGTACATGACATGTCCTATTCAATGCATGAGGACAGGAAAGAAAGGCAAATGGTTAATTAAATGGAAAGAAAATGATTGCCTGTATTAATTGCATTAAAACAATGAGTGCACAAAGATTTGCCTGCATTAAACCAATGCACCAAAAGGGTAGTATCACCTGTCGATTAAATAAATTAAGTGTGTAAAAATCTACCAAAAAAATACAACTAGTAAAAATGAATGCAAAAAAAAACAATAACACCATTGAACACTGTCGTGGAAATTACCACCAGGGACACCTGAAGTCAATATTAAATTAATCATTCTTTATTATCAGCAAGCTGGACAGGTTCCAACAAACTTAAATGCACCATAGTACAAGTCAGTCGGGAGCTCTGCCGGGGCAGTCCCATTAGTTCTCTGATATACCGCTTACACAGACAAGTTATATTAGCATGATTTACATGATTCATTATTCATCATTAATTCATCATTAACGTTTGGTTCCTGCATGTGATCGACCAATACCTCATGAGGCTTGTTCTCTCCAAGCTGAGACCTTGAAACTGAGATATCCCTATTTATTCTCAAAGCAATGTTCTGGGCATACTGCCAAATTGCTTATACTGAGAGTGAGGATTCCTCCGAAGCACAATCAATCAGTCACTTGCATGAACCCAGTCGAATTGGTTATTAGAAGAGCACAAACATAACATTTTCCTTCACAAAGCTAATCCTTTTTATTATTAATACAATGGTATTGCTTTTTGTTCATTTAGTACTACTACATAAAAGTCTAAAAACTTTTGTATGAAAGAAATATGCATTTTCTTATATAAAGGGCCTATTTGACTGGTCCCTTAAAATGACTAGCTAGCCAATCAGAATTTTCATTAAGCCCATTGCAAGATGTGTAGCTAACTAGCTAGTAAACTTTCAGCATCAAAACATTTCTCAAAGGTTCGACTTTCAGCCATTGAAACAGGTAAGATAGCTAAACCTATTGACTGCCGTGCACAACGAGAGTTTTATAGAGTTGTAGCTTTTTATTTATTTATTTTTTAGGGGGTAGATCAGCTTTAATCCTGCAGATAGCTTGTAGCTTCCATCAATGTTGTTTATTTATAAAAACCCTCTTAGGCCTCACTCCCCCTTATCTGATATATCTACTGCAGCCCTCATCCTCCACATACAACACCCGTTCTGCCAGTAACATTCTGTTAAAGGTCCCCAGAGCACACACATCCCTGGGTCGCTCCTCTTTCAGTTCACTGCAGCTAGCGACTGGAACGAGCTGCAACAAACACTCAAACTGGACAGTTTTATCTCAATCTCTTCGTTCAAAGACTCAATCATTGACACTCTAACTGACAGTTGTGGCTGCTTTGTGTGATGTATTGTTGTCTCTCCCTTCTTGCCCGTTTTGCTGTTGACTGTGCCCAATAATGTTTGTACCATGTTTTGTGCTGCTACCATGTTGTTGATAATGTTGTGTTGCTACCATGCTGTGTTGTTATGTGTTGCTGCCTTGCTATGTTGTTGTCTTAGGTCTCTCTTTATGTAGTGTTGTGTTGACTCTCTTGTTGTGATGTGTGTTTTGTCCTATATTTATATAGTATTTTTTAACCCCAGGCCCCCGTCCCAGGCCGTCATTGTAAATAAGAATTGGTTCTTAACTGACTTGCCTAGTTAAATAAAGGTTAAATAAAATACAAAATAAAAAAATGTAATTGTCTGCATCATTTCAAATCCCCCATATATACAGTGCATTCAGAAAGTATTCAGACCCCCTTGACTTAATCCACATTTTGTTAAATTACAGCATTATTCTAAAATAGATTAAATAAATAAAAAATTATCATCAATCTATACACAATACCACATAATGACAAATCAATTTTTGCAAATGTATAAAAAACATTACCCACAGAAATACCTTATTTACATTAGCATTCAGAAGCTTTGTTATGAGATTCGAAATTGAGCTCAGGTGCATCCTGTTTCCATTGATCATACTTGAGATGTTTCTACAACTTGATTGGAGTCCACCTGTGGTAAATTCAATTGATTGGACATGATTTGGA
Organism: Salvelinus alpinus; assembly: GCF_045679555.1. Lineage (NCBI taxonomy): Eukaryota > Metazoa > Chordata > Actinopteri > Salmoniformes > Salmonidae > Salvelinus > Salvelinus alpinus. The sequence continues at coordinate 18,779,174 of NC_092116.1, forward strand.
AAGGCACACACCTGTCTATATAAAGGTCCCACAGTTGACAGTGCATGTCAGAGCAAAAACCAAGCCATGAATTCAAAGGAATGTATATACAGTACCAGTCAAAAGTTTGGACACACCTACTCATTCAAGGGTTTTTCTAGTGAAGACATCAAAACTTTGAAATAATGCATACGGAATCATGTAGTAACCAAAAAAAGTGTTAAAACAAAACAAAATATATTTTCTTCAAAGCAGCCACCCTTGCCTTGATGACAGCTTTGCATTCTCTCAACCAGCTTCATGAGGAATGCTTTTCCAATAGTCTTGAAGGAGTTCCCACATATGCTGAGCACTTGTTGGCTGCTTTTCCTTCACTCTGCAGTCAAACTCATCCCAAACCATCTCAAATGGGTTGAGGTCGGGTGATTGTGGAGTTCAGATCATCTGATGCAGCCCTCCATCACTCTCCTTGTTCAAATAGCCCTTACACAGCCTTTATTTTTGTAAAACTAGGCAAGTCACTGACGTGATCTTCCTGTCTGGGTTGGTGCCCCCCCCCTTGGATTGAGCTGTGGTGGAGATCATTGGGGGCTATGCTCGGCCTTGTCTCAGGATGGTAAGTTGGTGGTTGGAGGTATCCCTCTAGTGGTGTGGGGGCTGTGCTTTGGCAAAGTTGGTGTGGTTATATCCTGCCGGTTTGGCCATGTCCGGGGGTATCGTCGGATGGGGCCACAGTATCTCCCGACCCCCTCCTGTCTCAGCCTCCAGTATTTATGCTGCAGTAGTTTATGTGTCGGGGGGCTAGGGTCAGTCTGTTATATCTGGAGTATTTCTCCTGTCTTATCCGGTGTCCTGGGTGAATTTAAGTATTCTCTCTCTCACTCTCTCGACCTGAGCCCTAGGACCATGCCTCAGGACTACCTGGCCTGGTGACCCCTTCTGTCCCCAGTCCACCTGGCCGTGCTGCTGCTCCAGTTTCAACTGTTCTGCCTGCGGCTATGGAACACTGACCTGTTCACCGGACGTGCTACCTGTCCCAGACCTGCTGTTTTCAACTCTCTAGAGACAGCAGGAATGGTAGAGATACTCTGAACGTGATCGGCTACGAAAAGCCAACTGACATTTACTCCTGAGGTGCTGACCTGTTGCACCCTCGACAACCACTGTGATTATTATTATTATTTGACCCTGTTGGTCATCTATGAACATTTGAACATCTTGGCCATGTTCTGTTATAATCTCCACCCAGAACAGCCAGAAGAGGACTGGCCACCCCTCATAGCCTGGTTCCTCTCTAGGTTTCTTCCTAGGTTTTGGCCTTTCTAGGGAGTTTTTCCTAGCCACCGTGCTTCTACACCTGCATTGCTTGCTGTTTGGGGTTTTAGGCTGGGTTTCTGTACAGCACTTTGAGATATCAGCTGATGTAAGAAGGGCTTTATAAATACATTTGAAGTCAATTAAGAACAAATTCTTATTTACAATGATGGCCTACCTCGGCCAAACCCTTCCCTAACCCAGACGCCACTGGGCCAATTGTGCGCCGCCCTATGGGACTCCCGATCACGGCCGGTTGTGATACAACCCGGGTCTGTAGTGACGCCGCCAACACTGCGATGCAGTGCCTTAGACCGCTGCGCAACTCGAGAGGCCCAGCCTGGAGGTGTGTTTTGGGTCATTGTCCTGTTGATAAACAAATGATAGTCCCAATTAAGTGCAAACCAGATGGGATGGCGCATCGCTGCAGAATGCTGTGGTAGTCATGCTGGTGAAGTGTGCCTTGAATTCTAAACAAATCACAGTGTCACCAGCAAAGCACCTCATCCCACCTCCTCCTCCACGGTGGAGATCATCCGTTCACCTACTCTGCGTCTCACAAAGCCACAGCGGTTGAAACCAAAAATCTCACATTTGGACTCATCAGACCAAATGACAGATTTCCACCGTTCTAATGTCCATTGCTCGTGTTTCTTGGCCCAAGCAAGTCTCCTCTTATTATTGATGTCCTTTAGTAGTGGTTTCTTTGCAGCAATTCAAACATGAAGGCCTGATTCACGCAGTCTCCTCCCTCCACCTCCCTGGTATCCCTCAGTTCCCTTGTCTTTTCCAGGTGATGGAGGAGTACAAGAGGAAGAACAGTGAGGTGTCAGAGCATCTGATGGAGAGGAACAGGCTGTACCAGAAGCTACAGGGCCTCAATGACTCGCTGAGACTGCGTAACATGGTGGTGGGGGACAGAGACCCACAGAGTTCAACACAGGTTAGGGAGGGGGGGGGGGGGGGGGAATCAAGAGAGAGATCTAGTGATATACTATAGGCCTGAAACATAACTAGAAACCAGTATGTACAAACACTCAGGCTTTCACATGAATTCAGGCACTGATGTCCTTATAAGAGTTGACAGAACTTGTGCAAGCGGATCTCAAGTTAGGATTTGTAATGAAGACATAGTGGAGGATGTATAGAGAAGAGTGGGTACACAATACAAAGAGTAAGAGACAGAGAAAGCATTTTGAGCGGTATTTGAGACAAAACAGGGCATAATTAGTGTACTGTCTATGAAAGGGGAAAATCAACTTTACAAAAATAGCTTCAGTTCACCACCTCCCACCTGTTTCCCAGGGGTGATCAGAAAGCCCTCTCCCCGGAGGAGTCCTCCATTCTTGGGCATGAGCCCGAGGGAGACATGCACCTCTTCTCCCTGGAGCCAAGACCTTCCAGTTGAGCTCTCCTGCCAGAGACAGGGACCTTCCTCAAAAATTACTGGGACTTGAATTAGAATTCCAGGATTAGAATTAATAGAATAGACTCATTCTTATTCTAATACTGAGACAATGCTGGTTTGGTACCTGTCTGCATCTAAGCAATAAGGCACAAGAAGCAGTGCTGTATCATGAATACAGTCACAGGTAAATGGTGTAAATCAATTCATAGAATTTAATTCTTCCAGCAGAAGAGATATAGTCCGGACAAAAATGTGGTTGTTAGTTATGTTGGTCATATTGCGACAGACGCAAACCAGTCGTTTAAACGTAATTCTTTTTGCAAAGTTGCTATGCAAAACGACTGGTCTTAATTTTTAAAGAAAATGGTTGCTATGCAGGCTAGATAACGTTGTTGTCACTTGCTAGCTAGCTAGCCAACTTCAACTACCTCAGTCACGTCAAACATTAAACCGGGAATGACAGTACAATAGCTGCATTTTCCTTTGTTTGAGCTTTTTTCTATTGGCATTTACTTGGATATGATACAGTATGTCCAGTTAAATAAAATAAAAAATAATAATGACGTTGATGCGTGATTTCGACGGGCTCAGAAAAAGTTGCCCCGTCTGGGCACCGTTCACTATGTATGGTACTGGCAAGCTACAGAGATCGACATTCAAAAGTGAAACGTTGTTTCCGAGTTCGGATAGGCAGACATCGAGGCTTATATTAACCCCCGCTGTACCATTCTAAATAGTAGACTAGAAGTAAGGGGAAATCGTGTGGGGGTTGATATAAATACGAGATGATTCGGAAAACAACATAAACATGATATTCTTATGGAGATTAGGTGATCATGTTAGCAGGCATAGGTGTGTCTGTGACGGCCAATCAGCATCCAACAAAACAGTTTGATATTGTAGTTTAGTGGTTGCATTTTTGTTACCAGAAGTTACTTTGATTCACAACTTAATGTTTGCACTTCTTTTTCAATAAAATACAGCATGACAGTGTTACTTTTCACTATGGCAGGTTTGACTAACATCACGGTGAAAGATGATCAACTACATAAGCTAATGATAAAGCAAAAGTTTAAATCATGTCCACATTGGAGACATGTTTGTTTTAATGTCTTGAACCCATGTCTGACATCATTTTCACCACAATTAATTATCATATTAGTAGTCAGTAATTTACAAAATCCCCCAGCCTCCCTCCCACTTTAACAAAATACAAACAAAAATATTTATAAATATGTACAAACAGTGTATTCCTAAAGACTATTTAACAAACAAGGATCTACTATTTACAAAACTAAGATATAAAAAAATAAATAAAAAAAAGGCACACAGGCTCTTCACGCTCCTTCCTGTCTGCCCCCCCCTCTATCATCCCACCTTCTCTCATTCGCTCTGGGGCTTGTAGCTGACTGAGGCTGCAGTCTGAGCCTGGACGTTCTGTCTCTTGCCGTTGACGATGAGGAGCAGAGGGGAGTCCACTCGTATACTGCGGAAGTCAAACGTCTACAGCAGGGCCAGGAGAGAGGAGATTGGAAAATCAGAAATGAAGAGACCACCTAGATCTGTAGTAGCCTTGGTGGAGTTCAAGTGATGTCAGTTTTTATAATTAAGTCTAACAGGGGGAGTCTGTCTTTGGCTATGTATGCACACATGATATATATTTTTTTATTTTTTTATGAATATGATGAAAAACAACAGTTTAAACATTTTGGCCAAGGGATCCTTGGAATAAGTTTAGATTATGTAATATTATTAATCTCCAATTTTCGTTCTTAACCCTGGCTAACACGGGTTTGGAAGGCTCACAGGGATATTGGTATCTACAGTACTCCCCCAATTATACATTTTTCAACTCAGTACTTCTTGAATTGCCCCCCCAAAATAAAAATTTATTAAATGCACAGTCATTTAAGCTTTAAAACTGCAAAGTTCTCTCTGCCTCATGGCAAAATATGTAGAATTACAGGATATTAGCTTAAACTTCCCCATTTCCCCTCCGAAGCCAGGAGATGGGCCTTTAAAATGTTCCTTCCCAGGGCCTGAGACTTAGACCGTCAGGCCATGCACTGCCAAAATCACAGTAGAGCTCATTGTATGCCATTTAAAAAAAATCTAATTCGAGTTATGAGGAAGGAGGACACTCAAATTCAGAGACACCTAAAATCAGTGCATTCAGCTAAAGTAGATAGAATTACATCACAATCAGTGTAAGTAAAAAGTGTGTAAAGATGTAAGCTGTAGAGAAAGACACACTAACCTGGTCGTTGTGTGCTACACTGTGGTGTTTGACCTGGGGCTCCGGGATGACCACAGAGTCTCCAATCAGAACTCCCCAGTTGTCTGCTGTGTTATAGACCATGACCACGCAGCATGTTTCCTCACTGTCCACCATGCCGAACGTACTGGGAGACAGAGAGAGACACAGTATCATATCACTGTCTATCCACCATAGCAAATGTACCCCAGCAAGGCAAAACATACAGTATTATAGCCCTTCAGTTCATACACCTTCAAACAAAGGGGCATGTAGACAGCAACTTACTTCCATCACCCCAAACATGCAGAAAAAGGTACAGTTGAAGTCGGAAGTGTACATACACTTAGGTTGAAGTCATTAAAATTTGTTTTTCAACCACTCCACACATTTCTTGTTAACAAACTATAGTTTTGGCAAGTCGGTTAGAACATCTACTTTGTGCACGACACAAGTACATTTTCCAACAATTGTTTACAGACAGATTATTTCACTTATAATTTACTCTATCACAATTCCTGTGGGTCAGAAGTTTACATACACTAAGTTGACTGTGCCTTTAAACAGCTTGGAAAATTCCAGAAAATTATGTCATGGCTTTAGAAGCTTCTGATAGGCTAATTGACATCATGAGTCAATTGGAGGTGTACCTGTGGATGTATTTCAAGGCCTGCTTTCAAACTCAGTGCCTCTTTGCATGACATCATGGGAAAATCAAAAGAAATCAGCCAAGACCTCAGAAATAAAATTGACCTCCACAAGTCTGGTTCATCCTTAGGAGCAATTTCCAAACTCCTGAAGGTACCACGTTCATCTGTACAAACAACAGTACGCAAGTATAAACACCATGGGACCATGCATCCGTCATACCGGCTTTCGACTCTGTCAATCTCCACATTCTTATCGGCAGACTCAACAGCCTTGGTTTCTCAAATGATTGCCTCGCCTGGTTCACCAACTACTTCTCAGAGTTTAGTGTGTCAAATCGGAGGGCCTGTTGTCCGGACCTCTGGCAGTCTCTATGGGGGTGCCACAGGGTTCAATTCTTGGACCGACTCTCTTCTCTGTATACATCAATGATGTCGCTCTTGCTGCTGGTGATTCGCTGATCCACCTCTACGCAGACGACACCATTCTGTATACTTCTGGCCCTTCTTTGGACACTGTGTTAACTAACCTCCAGATGAGCTTCAATGCCATACAACTCTCCTTCCGTGGCCTCCAACTGCTCTTAAATGCAAGTAAAACTAAGTGCATGCTCTTCAACCGATCGCTACCAGCACCTGCCCGCCCGTCCAGCATCACTACTCTGGACGGTTCTGACTTAGAATATGTGGACATCTACAAATTCCTAGGTGTCTCGTTAGACTGTAAACTCTCCTTCCAGACTCACATTAAGCATCTCCAATCCAAAATTAAATCTAGAATCAGCTTCCTATTTCGCAACAAAACATCCTTCACTCATGCTGCCAAACATATCCTCGTAAAACTGCCTATCCAACCGATCCTTGACTTCGGCGATGTCATTTACAAAATAGACTCCAACACTCTACTTGGCAAATTGGATGCAGTCTATCACAGTGCCACCCGTTTTGTCACCAAAGCCCCATTTACTACCCACCATTGCAACCTGTATCCTCTCGTTGGCTGGCCCTTGCTTCATACTCGTCGCCAAACCCACTGGCTCCAGGTCATCCATAAGTCTTTGCTAGGTAAAGCCTCACCTTATCTCAGCTCACTGGTCACCATAGCAGCACCCACCCGTAGCATGCGCTCCAGCAGGTATATTTCACTGGTCAATGTGAAATTGAGCCAATTCCTCCTTTGGCCGCCTTTCCTTCCAGTTCTCTGCTGCCAATGACTGGAACGAATTGCAAAAATCACTGAAGCTGGAGACTCATATTTCCCTCACTAACTTTAAGCAGCTCACAGATCACTGCACCTGTACATAGCCCATCCAACTACCTCATCCCCATACCCTTATTTATGTTTTTGCTCTTTTGCACCCCAGTATCTCTACTTGCACATTCAACTTCTGCACATCTATCACTCCAGTGTTTAATTGCTAAATTGTAATTATTTCTCCACTATGGCAATAAGCCTTACCTCCCTTATCTTACCTCATTTGCACAGTATATAGACTTTTTTCTATTGTGTTATTGACTGTATGTTTGTTTATTCCAAGTGTAACTCTGTGTTCTTGTTCGTGTCGCACTGCTTTGCTTTATCTTGGCCAGGTCGCAGTTGTAAATGAGAACTTGTTCTCAACTAGCCTACCTGGTTAAATAAAGGTGAAATAAATAAATAAATACTGCTCAGGAAGGAGACGCGTTCTGTCTCCTAGAGATGAACGTACTTTGGTGCGAAAAGTGCAAATCAATCCCAGAACAGCAAAGGACCTTGTGAAGATGCTGGAGGAAACTGGTACAAAAGTATCTACATCCATAGTAAAATGAGTCCTATATCGACATAACCTGAAAGGCCGCTCAGCAAGGAAGAAGCCACTGCTCCAAAACCGCCATAAAAAAGCCAGACTACGGTTTGCAACTGCACATGGGGACAAAGATCGTACTTTTTGTAGAAATGTCCTCTGGTCTGATGAAACAAAAATAGAACAGTTTGGCCATAATGACCATCGTTATGTTTGGAGGAAAAAGGGGGAGGCTTGCAAGCCGAAGAACACCATCCCAACCGTGAAGCACGGGGGTGGCAGCATCATGTTGTGGGGGTGCTTTGCTACGGGAGGGACTGGTGCACTTCACAAAATAGATGGCATCATGAGGCAGGAAAATTATGTGGATATATTGAAGCAACATCTCAAGACATCAGTCAGGAAGATAAAGCTTGGTCGCAAATGGGTCTTCCAAATGGACAATGACCCCAAGCATACTTCCAAAGTTGTGGCAAAATGGCTTAAGGACAACAAAGTTAAGGTATTGGAGTGGCCATCACAAAGCCCTGACCACAATCCTGTAGAAAATGTGTGGGCAGAACTGAAAAAGCGTGTGCGAGCAAGGAGACCTACAAACCCGACTCAGTTACACCAGCTCTGTCAGGAGGAATGGGTCGAAATTCACCCAACTTATTGTGGGAAGCTGTTGGAAGGATACCCAAAACGTTTGACCCAAATTAAACAATTTAAAGGCAATGCTACCAAATACTAATTGAGTGTATGTAAACTTCTGACCCACTGGGAATGTGATGAAAGAAATAAAAGCTGAAATAAATAATTCTCTCTACTATTATTCTGACATTTCACGTTCTTAAAATAAAGTGGTGATCCTAACTGACCTAAGACAGGGAATTTTTACTAGGATTAAATGTCAGTAATTGTGGAAAAACTGAGTTTAAATGTAATTGGCAAAGGTGTATGTAAACTTCTGACTTCAACTGTACATCTCACACACAGAGATCCACACGCATAAAGTACACAGCAGACTCCATATTACAGATAGTAGTCCAACATTAGAGGAAGGGGAACTCACAAGGCCATGCGTCCCTCTGAGGCCAGACTGAACACCACCTTTCCCAGGGCAGCCACCCCAGCATTGTGGCCGTGTGTCAGGGCAGACAGGGTCCGGGGCTCCAGGCTCCCAACGCGGCCTGCGGGGGAGCGGAACTGAGGGGAGGAGCACGGCCCCAGGGCCAACGGGCTGAGGTTGGAGAGCATTGTTCGCAGGCGCCGGGCCTTCACCTTCCCCTGAAGGGGTGAAAGAAAAAGAGTAGGACACTGTTATCAGTGGAAAAGCATAGGACTCTGCTGCCACCTACTGGTGATTTATAATTATATCTGATACACATTTGCATTAGTGCTGGAGTTGACAAGAAATGTGTTTGTATATTTTATTAAGTTTATATCCTATACAGATCACATGAACTGCTGATAGATGTAGATTGGAGACTAATGTGCCCTGTCCAGTTCATCTATATGAATGTGTGTAAATGTATGTGTGTGTATGTGTGGGGTTCTCCTGTTTCTACCTTGTTCTCTGTGAGTGCTGTGAGTTTCTCCAGGTATTCCAGTAGCTGCCTCTCCCTCTCTGGAGGCTCCTCCCACGCAGGGTCCAGGGCCGCAGCGCGACTGTACCCGCCCAGGGCAGACCCAAACATCTCCTCATACTGAAACAGCTGGAGGGGTTAGACACAGGCATGGATCATTAGCTTCAGTTAACTTTTCTATGCATTTTTCTGTGTAATGGAATTATTGAAGTAATTTACCACACGCATATTATAAGAATCATATCAGAACATGCCAACAATAATGTTTTACCGTGGCTCTATTGAAGTGCAGATCGGGGTTGGAGGTTGCTGTTCGGTCCACTTTCTCCTGAGAGAGAGAACAGAGGAGGGAAGGAATTATATAGTGCTTAACAATGATTATTGCACAACGTTCTAATTGACCCACTCATACTATTCTGTCAGGCTTTGTAAATACAACTGAGTTTGGTTTGTGTGTGTACTCACAGCCTGTGCATAGGCACTCAGAGCCTGCTGAGACATCTGTGGATTCTGTCTGCAGGTGAAGAACAGGGAGATATAGGCATTCCCCAGGATGTCTGTCAACATACACCAATACATCATCAATACATCATCCACTATCCACTCAGTACTAGAGGACGTTTTCTAATACCAACATGTACGTTCTTTTATCCTCTCTTTGGAGATCCTGAATTACAGCCAAACCTATTCACACAACATATGTATGCATATGCACCCCCACTAACCCCGGCCGTGTCCCCCACACTTTAATTCTCTGAACTCCTAACCACTGTAAAATGTGAATCTGTTATGAGACTATCCATCATACTCACACCAGGAGGTGCCGTCGGTGACGTCCAGCTGTACAGCCTGCCTGGCCATGGCCACGCTCTCCAGCACCCTCTTCCCCTGCTCATCACCGCCCCCTCCTGGCAGCTGCCTCAGCACCATGGACAGACTACGCAGAGATACTTTGTTCTTACTCTGGGACGGAGAGAGAAAAGCAACCATGTGTGCCAGAGAATGCCCCACTCATTAAAAATAATAATAATTGGAAATTGCTTTGGGGGTAGTTCAATTTCAATGATGTAGCAATAAAGAATAAAACAGACCAGAGTAAACAGAAATAAAGGTAGAGACAAAGGAAGGTGCACACAATGAGAGGTAGAGTTATGGCTTGAAAGGTTGTGATAAACAGCTGTTGTTTATGTAGGCCTATAACTAGGGCTATAACCAGTGATGAACACTTTACATGCATTCTGTTCTTGATCAGTAAGGTTCTACTGCATACCTTGATCTCAACACAACAACAGTAGCACGGCATCACTCTCCAGTTAACCTGAAGAGCTTTGTGACTCATGCTGTCTGTGAATTAAAAGCCCAGCTATGCAAATAAAACACACGATTACTGTGTTCTTATTGCTAACCTGCTGCAGGGCTCCAGTGAAGCAGGTCTTAGCGGTGGTCAGGTCTCCTTTCTTCCAGTACTGCTCCCCCAGTGTGTTCCAGCCCTCCACTAGTCCAGGCTCCAGCTTCACGGCCCGGGACAGGCACTCCCCAGCGGTGGTGCTAAACTCCGGAGCCACCCCCAGGGATCGGCCCCGCAGCAGCAGGAACTCAGCACTGTGCTTATACGACTCTGGAGGAGACGAAGGGACGACAAAGATGATTCTCTAGTCTAGGGGTTCCCAAACTTTTTCACTCAGGTCCCCCTTCCAGCATTGGAGAACATACGTCTATTTCTATGGGCACAAGCACGGTTCACATCCCTCTTGTTGGCATAGAGAAAATGTTGCAGTTTTAAAGCTTAACATACATTTTCCCATGTCTAATGTGTATTCATGTGATATTTGAGTGACTCGAATACTCCAACAAAATCTATTGGCTAAAAAACCGAGCTGAAAAACATTATCTGACATGGGCTAGTTGATCTGTACATTTCTGACAAGTTATAAGTAGCACTGTAAGGTATGCAATGACTAACATGACAAGAGAAAAACGGATGATGCACTACCCAATTTAGAAATTGAGTTACTTCTGTCGTTTTTGGGGGGAGGGGGTGACCCCTGCCCCCTGGGAGGGAGCGGGAACCACTGCTTTGGTCAACTGACTTTTGCTGTTTGTTTAAAGATGTAACCCCACATATTAGATGCCAAATGGATGCCAAGCTAAGCTCAGTCAGCACTGTGCTTATGTTACCTCGTCCCCAGGCTCAATTGCTACCGCATGAGACAGCAGGCTGGTGGACGACAACTGTGCTTATATGACTCTGGATTGGAAGAGATGGAGGGACACCATAAGTCTTAGTTATGTAAGTCTTTGATGATTAAATAATGCATAAAAAGATCACTCTCTAGTCAGGCAGGCTTTGTGAGCACTGAATCGTGTGGTAAAAGATTTGTAACTACACAAAAAATTCCAAATGGATACAAAGCTATCATGCAAAATCTCAGTATATTATTTTTACATGTGTGGTTACCAAATCAGAACACACCTTTCTTTTCTGTTATCTCACCTTCTTTCTCCTCCAGCTTCTTTAGTGTCTTCTCCATCTCCTGTGCCACATCACTCGGTTTCCTCTTTGCATCCTCCACACAGTGAGTCTCAAAGTAATGATCCCGAAAATGATACAACTCATCCACTCGTTCCTGATCCAGAAAGAGATAAATTGTTATTGATACCTGTTAAGGACATTAGCTAGGTGCGTGGCATGCAATCATGATGAGCCAGATCAGGTTACAATAATGTAATTTTGAAAAGTGTTGCTATGCAGCAAATACACTTGATGCTGTTGATTTCCTTGCATAAGTGCATGCATGCTCACTGGCATTGAGGGATGATGACACAGCAAGATAGCTAGCTATCGCTGCATATGGCTAGACGTGTCAGGCGCCAATTTAGCTGGCTAGCCAAGATTGAGAGACACTGTCAGTCAAGCCAAGCTAACGTTAGACAGTTAACTAACCGACAATCAGCTGACGGCTCGTCAGATTTAGAGACAACCAACTCGGATAGAAGATAGTACAATCAACCACAAGATTTTGGTCGATTAATATGACAGTTGGTATCAGTTGTTATAGTAACGAGTCTGGAGAGCTAGCTAGCAACAAAGGACAGGTGGGATGTAACTGTTTAAATAAGACGTCCATTACAATTGCGAGTTTAATTATGGCAATATATTCCATGCAGTGATAATAATATAATATTTTGCAATACTTTTAAAATCTGTAAATCATCTTTGTCAGTCGCAGGATCACCATCCTTCTCCACTTCCGCCATCTTTTCCAGTGGTTGTTGGAAGAAGAATTCGAGAAGAGATTCGAGAAGAGATTCGAGAAGAGTACATTGACAACACGGCACCTGCTGGCCTGGAGGGGTATGCAGTAGCTGGATAATATTAAACTATTATTTGCTAAACCATTCTTATTTACTTAAAGTAATAAACTCAAGTTTATTTTTTTTATTTTTTTTTACCGCATATTGCTAGCTAATGAACTAACAACAAATGTCATATTGTTGTTGAACAGACTGAACCGGAAGTAGATCTTTTTAAACCGGAAATGTGTCCGTTTTCAAAAAACATCCGTCTTGTGCTCATTTTAACATATCGATTGCTTTAAAGTTGTCACGACCTAACATTATGTAAAACATTTATTTGAACGAGTTCTGAGAGGTGACAAATTCTACTTGCAATAGAAAAGTTAGCTGTTAGATTTTGGATTTGTCTGTCTTGGTGGTTTCCTCCAACAACAAGGGGGAACCAGTCATTCGTTGTTGTTGTTAGTCCGACACAGTGCGAGCGGAGTCACATTATCCCGCTAAACTAAGTGATCTTGCATGCCCCGTTTTCGATTCATTTTCGCGGTAGCTCCTACTCTAAATGTCGGATACATGGAGCAACATCCAGGCACACAAGAAGCAGCTGGACTCGCTGCGAGAGAGACTGCAGAGGCGACGGAAAGACCCCACGCAACTCGCTGCAGGTGTGTCTTTATGCTAACGCGTTAGCTAGCTAGAAAGGCGGGATGGGGAAAATAAGATTAGACAATAGGGATTTCAACACACAGATGTATTTGATTCTATGCTGATGGTTAAAGTTGAAAAAGTCCAGCAAATGTCAATGCTTGCATTGTCTGTGGACACCTAACTATATGGTCCAGATACTAACGAATAACGTTAACTAGTGACCAAAGTTCTTAATCTGCATAAGCACTGTTACTGCTAATGGGATTTACAACTGATACTTTTCTTTTATCGCAGAGGTGGGAGGCAGCAGTACTGAAGGGGCTGCAGCGCGGAGTGAGAGTCCCGGACCAGCCCTCCAGAGTCCCCCACAGGAGGAGGCTGAACGTCCCCCGGACCCTGAACTAGAGAAGAGACTCCTGGGTTATCTGTCGGACCTGAGCCTCTCACTGCCCACTGACTCCTTGACCATCACCGATGAGCTCAATACTGTGAGTGTGTATCCTTGTGACCAAGATCTAATATTTGCTAAAAAAAAATCAGACCAGGGTTCAAATACATGTGTATTTGAGTTGAGTATTTGTTATTTATTTATTTGAGTATTTTCAAATACACAGCCCAAAACAACTACTTTTATTTGAGTATTTTAATGTTTATTTGTAAAAAAACAAATAGTATTTGAAAGTATTTTCATCTAGTTAGTTAGAATCCTATGACCACGGGACCAAAGAGGAGTGTACGCGGTCTGGGTTCACACCTGGGTTAAATGCATGGGAGTGTATTTTAGTATTTTCAAATAGGCTACATTCCAATATTCGACTAAACCTTTATTTGAAAAAACAATATCTGAATACTTGTTTTGAAAAGTAATTGAAATGCCTAAAATAGTATATGAACCTAGTCTGGATAGTGTATGTGTGTGTGCTGACCGCTATTGCAAATTTTATGAAGACTACGGATATGAATAATCACTTTGTCACTCATAAGCCACTGTTCCCATAACTGCATCACATTCTTTTTCCTATCCTTTCTCTTTCCTCACCTTCCTCTCTCATTCCACTTCTATTTTCTCCTCCACAGTCTGAAGTGCCTGTCACCCATGGCTGCATCCAGAGTCTGCTGCTCAAGTTCTCTGCCCAGGAGCTCATCGAAGTCCGGCAGCCATCCGTGGCCACCTCCCCCTCTTCTTCCTCAACACTCGTCATCTCCGTGGACCACACAAAACTCTGGGCCATGATTGGGGGCGGGGCCTTAGGCCAGAGGAAGAGGAAAGCAGAGGACCAAGCCCACCATAAACGTCCGCCAGGTTCATCCCCTGCTCTCCAGAGCCCGCCCTCCCCTCCGCCCACTTCCTCCATCTCCCTGGCACCGGCTTCCTCCTCCCAGCTGACCGGGCCCTCTGATTGGAAGGCTGGAGGAGGAAGGGGCGGGGCAGATAAACAGGGCAGGACCAGTAAAGGGCAGACGTCTCACCTGGACATGGAGATAGAGAGCCTCCTGAACCAGCAGTCCACCAAGGAGCAGCAGAGCAAGAAGGTACATTCACACCTTGGTAGAGGGAGGGGATAGAGATGGAGATACCCTGGGGGTAGTTTGAACCATATCAGTACAAACCTTATTATACTGCCCAATGTTCAAACCATTTTCAACCACACTGTCAATGGCGAAATCAAAGTGTGTGTGTGTGTGTGTGTGTGTGTGTGTGTGTGTGTGTGTGTGTGTGTGTGTGTGTGTGTGTGTGTGTGTGTGTGTGTGTGTGTGTGTGTGTGTGTGTGTGTGTGTAGATGAGCAGAGAAATCCTGGAGCTTCTGAACACCAGCACAGCTAAAGAGCAGTCCATCGTTGAGAAGTTCCGCTCACGCGGTCGTGCTCAGGTCCAGGAGTTCTGTGACCACGGGACCAAAGAGGAGTGTACGCGGTCTGGGTTCACACCCCAGCCCTGCACCAAGCTGCACTTCCGGTCAGTACTACTGCCACACACAACCATAAGAGTACACTCCCAAATATGTTTTATTCTTGATAACTATTTTTTACACCCTTTTTCTTCCCAATTTCAATATTGTCTCATCGCTGCAACTCCCCAACGGGCTCACGAGGCGAAGGTCGAGTCATGAGTCTTCCGAAACATGACCAGCCAAACCGCACTTAACACCTGCCCGATTAACCCGGAAGCCAGCCGCACCAATGTGTCGGAGGAAACACTGTTCAACTGACCACCGAGGTCAGCCTGCTGGTGTCCGGTCCGCCTCAAGGAATCCCTAGTGTGCGATGAGATGTGTAAAGCCCATCCGGCCAAACCCTGCCCTAACACGGACGGCGCTTAGCCAATTGTGCGCCGCCCTATGAGACTCCCGATCACGGCCGGTTGTGACACAGCCCGGGAACAAACCCGGGTCTGTGGTGACGCCTCTAGCACTGTGATGCAGTGTCTTAGACCGCTGCGCCACTTGGGAGGCGTATTCCTGCTGACTTTTTTGCATCATTTAATTTAACCCCAAATCTCCTTTTTCCTGATTTTGTTGTTGTGCTGATCGCATCCCTTATCAAATCAAAGTTTGTCACATGTTCCCAATACCTTAGAGTGAAATACCAATACCTTACAGTGAAATGCTTACTTACAGGCTCTAACCAACAGTGCAATTTTTAAGTAAAAAAAAAAGTTATTAGGTGACAATCGATAAGTAAAGAAATAAAAACAATTTCTTGCCATGCGGTATTAGAGAGAACAGTCTGGCTGGGGTCTTTGACAATTTTTAGGGCCTTCCTCTGACACCGCCTGGTGTTGAGGTCCTGGATGGCAGGCAGCTTAGCTCCAGTGATGTACTGGGCCGTACGCACTATGAGCAGTTGCCGTTCCAGGCAGTGATGCAACCAGTCAGGATTCTCTCGATGTTGCAGCCATAGAACCTTTTGAGGATCTGAGGACACATGCCAAATCTTTTCAGTCTCCTGAGGGGGAATAGGCTTTGTCGTGCCCTCTTCACGACTGTCTTGGTGTGTTTGGACCATTCTAGTTTGTTGGTGATGTGGACACCAAGGAACTTGAAGCTCTCAACCTGCTCCACTACAGCCCCATCGATGAGAATGGGGGCGTGCTCGGTCCTCCTTTTCCTGTAGTCCACAATCATCTCCTTATTCTTGGTTAGGTTGAGGGATAGGTTGTTATTCTGGTACCACCCGGCCAGGTCTCTGACCTCCCTATAGGCTGTCTCGTCGTCGTCGGTGATCAGGCCTACCACTGTTGTGTCGTCTGCAAACTTAATGATGGTGTTGGAGTTGTGCCTGGCCATGCAGTCGTGGGTGAACAGGGAGTACAGGAGGGGACTGAGCATGCACCCCTGAGGGGCTCCAGTGTTGAGGATCAGCGTGGCAGATGTGTTGCTACTACCCTCATCACCTGGGGGCGGCCCGTCAGGAAGTCCAGGATATAGTTGCAGAGGGAGGTGTTTAGTCCCAGGATCCTTAGCTTAGTGATGAGCTTTGAGGGCACTATGGTGTTGAACGCTGAGCTGTAGTCAATGAATAGCATTCTCACGTAGATGTTCCTTTTGTCCAGGTGGGAAAGGGCAGTGTGGAGTGCAATAGAGATTGCATCATCTGTGGATCTGTTTGGGCGGTATGCAAATTGGAGTGGGTCTAGGGTTTCTGGGATAATGGTGTTGATGTGAGCCATTACCAACCTTTCAAAGCACTTCATAGCTACGTACGTGAGTGTTACGGGTCTGTAGTCATTTAGGTAGGTTGCCTTTGTGTTCTTGGGCACAGGGACTATGGTGGTCTGCTTGAAACATGTTGGTATTACAGACTCAGACAGGGACATGTTGAAAATGTCAGTGAAGACACCTGCCAGTCGGTCAGCACATGCCCGGAGTACACGTCCTGGTAATCCGTCTGGCCCCGCAGCCTTGTGATTGGCTGTATGTCTCCATTTAATCACTTACAGTCTATTTTAATTGGCTGAAGCATCTTATCTGGTCCCGCTGTTTTGGCTGGGCCCTGTCGTCTCTCCCCTCAGACGCATCATCAACAAGCACACAGACGAGAGTCTTGGAGACTGCTCCTTCCTCAACACCTGTTTCCACATGGACACCTGTAAATACGTGCACTATGAGATCGACGCCCCTCCAGAGGCAGAGGGGGGCCTGATGGGGCCCCAGGCTGGGGGCATGGAGGTGGGACTACACCAGGGGGAGGAAGACAGCAACGTGGGGAAACTGTTCCCCTCTCAGGTGAGGAAGAGGAGGAATAAAGTGAGAGAGGAGGGAGAGGGACATGAAGGGAAAAGGGGGAGGCCTATAAAAATGAAGGAGGAGGAGGAAGACTAAGCTTTTATTTTGGTACATGTCTCTAATGGTGTAATTCCCCAAAGGGAGAAATTAGGTAAATGAATCTGTCTACATAGGTTATGTCAGTTACCTCCAGAAGTGGTCAGACTGACGCTGCAGTTCAATCCAGTCTGATCTGATTTTGTCCCCCGTCACAGTGGATCTGTTGTGACATCCGGGTCCTGGACGTTTCGATTCTGGGGAAGTTCTCTGTGGTGATGGCTGACCCTCCCTGGGACATCCACATGGAGCTGCCCTACGGAACTCTGACGGACGATGAGATGAGGAAGCTCCACATCCCCGTCCTCCAGGACGACGGCTTCCTCTTCCTCTGGGTGACTGGCAGGTACCTCCACCAATCAGATATGAGTGGAATAGTGTGTTTCTACTCGACCAATCAGCTGCCAGAAGAACAGTGCATGCTAATGGACATGCAGGGTCTGACAGAGGTTAATTATATGATAACAAGCCATAAACTCTTGATTTATTTACGTTGATTGTTGCTGTGATTGACATATTTCACTTTTTTCAATATGCTGTTCAGTCTTCATTCCTATCTCTATTTCTTTTAGGGCTATGGAGTTGGGTAGAGAATGTCTGAGTCTTTGGGGGTACGTCTTTATTCATCAACCTTTGGGACCAATAAGTAAGTAAGTCAACTGTCGTAATCTGACCGTTGGTCTTACCCATGCTTTTCCCCCCTCGTAGCTATGAGCGTGTTGATGAGATCATTTGGGTGAAGACCAACCAGTTACAGAGAATCATCCGTACCGGGAGGACTGGTCACTGGCTAAATCATGGGAAGGAGCACTGCTTGGTGAGTGTGATGTTGTGTGCCATCATACCTCTTATCTGACTCTGTGGGCTCTGGGCAGTGTAGTGCGGTCAGTTGTGTATATTTACTGTTATTGTGGTATAGTTGTGTGTGTGTGTACAGTTGTATTGATGTGTATGTGCTTCTCAGGTGGGCGTGAAGGGACAGCCCCAGGGATTCAACAGAGGGCTGGACTGTGATGTCATCGTGGCAGAGGTCAGGGGTCAAACACAATTCATCTATTTGATGTTCCGTTCCAATCCTACGAGAGCCTAGAATGTTTCAACTCAACCCTATCTGTTCTCTCTCCCTCTCCCGCTCTCTCTCTCATTCTTGTCTTTTGTCTCTACCTCTTTCTCTCCTCACCACCTCTCTCTCTCCAGGTGCGTTCCACCAGCCACAAGCCAGATGAGATTTATGGAATGATTGAGAGACTCTCACCTGGTACCAGGAAGATTGAGCTCTTTGGCAGACCTCACAATGTCCAACCCAACTGGTGTGTGTGTGTGTGTGTGTGTGTGTGTGTGTGTGTGTGTGTGTGTGTGTGTGTGTGTGTGTGTGTGTGTGTGTGTGTGTGTGTGTGTGTGTGTGTGTGTGTGTGTGTGTTCATTGAATTTGTAAAGGAGGTATGTGGGTATTCTTTCTTTTTCTAAGCCTTCTTTTTTCTCTCTCAGGGTAACTCTTGGTAATCAGTTAGATGGCATTCACCTCTTGGACCCTGATGTCGTGGCTCGCTTCAAGAAACGTTACCCAGATGGAGTCATCTCCAAACCCAAGAACATGTAGAGAGTGGTCCTAAACGCCTTCCATGGGGTCATCGTTGTCAACTACTTGTCCTGTTATAAACATGTTATGTCATGTTATGTCACGTTATGAACTTCGACGCCGAGGGAAAACACTGATCAATGCTCAGTAAGTGTCTGATGGACTGCCTTCTGTTTTTTATGTATTTTTTTGTACCAATTACAACATTTTGTAATAAATATGGTTGAAGGAATATTTATGGATCTCTATGATGCGGATCAGACATACTGCACAATGAGTCCACCAAAAACATTTCAGTATATACTTTTTTTTGTATTACTTTGTTAGTACATTTTGTCCATTTCCATGACAACAGCACTACAGTATACAAAGCGAGGACTGGCTAGTTTGGGGATCTTGATTGATTTACATTTACTTTGATTAAAAGAAAAACATTGACTTTGGAAATGTATCAATATTTTCTTCACAGTAATTAGAAATCACATACATTTTTCTCATCATTCCAAACTTTCCACAGTAGCACAAGATGTATGCTACTACGTTCTCGTACAATAATTTTCACAATTTGTACAAAAATATATTAAACCGAGTTAGAAGTGGAATAACATGAGTATTTATTATCCTTAAACTAGTAGGTGAAGCAGGAAAAATATTTCAATGTTAGAGAGGGTGGGTTGTAGAACCCAACTAAAGCATCAAAACACTGTTGAAATGTCTTCCAGAACAATCTGTTGACTTTCTCCTCCATTCACTGTTGTTCCCCATAAGATGCCATCAGAAGTAAAGGTAAGAGCTGCACGTAACATTTCTAGATATGAATACAGTGTAGAAGCGTTCCAAGCAGTCAGTTGAAAAGGGCACTAGAAGAAGACAGCCAGCACCAAAACTGAATTTAATTGAGGAAATGTTCAAAAGAGGTAAAAAGGCACAAACTCATTAGTATCTTCATCAGCCAAACCAATCAAAATCGAGTTACCATGTTTTTCTCAGCAAGTTAGGATAGTGTTAGGATAAAAACAAAAAAGCCTGTATTTAAAGTTGGGAGTGCATAATTTACTTGTTGTATTCAACAGCTAGTATTTTAAAGACTTGAATTTGCAGTTGTCTTTTACCTGCAAAAAGAAAAGGAAAATGATGCACTTGGTTGGTAATGATGGAGTAAACATTTTTCCATCTCTACTAGCCACACCAGCAGTGCATTCAGCATTTCTCTAGTGAAGAACTTAATCTACTGTGATATATCCATCCTTTCACAGTCACTTCTGAAGGGGGAGTTGAGAACGAACGTCGAGTATATAGGTACCACTGAGTAGATCAAGTCTCAGTCCTTTACATTCTATGTTCTGTTGATCTATAATAATGGATGTCATAGTGGAGGGGCGAGAGTTCATTTTTGGGCCATGGTGATGATGACAGGAGGGATGCCTCAGTAGATACTAAAGTGTCATTCCCAGCACTGTAAACCAGGGTCGTATTCATTGGGGTACACCGTAGCAAAAATGTTTCACAACGGAAACCAAAAATGAGCGTTTCTTATCAGACAAGCCCAGGTATTCCCTCCCTATTCCAGTCCTTTTTCTTCCGTTTGATGCTTAATGAACACTACTCGGCACATCGGGGCTGATCTATTCAGCAGGTGGCGTCCACTGCGTTGAAGTTGCTGTCCATCTGGTGTCTGAAGGAGAGGCGAGCCTTGGTGGAGAAGTAGATCTGGGAGCCACTCAGACTGCTGCTGCTCTCGCCCTCGCTACCACACGACACCGTGGATGACAGGCGGGGCTTCATCTCCTCACTGGGGACTGAAGGGAGGAGGAAGGGAGGAAGGACGGGCAGAGGAACAGAGGAATGGAGGGAGAGAGGAGTTATTGAACCAGTAGCACGCAACATTGTAGCATCTTTCTTCATGATGTTGTTGTTGTTGTTGCCATGTCTCTACGTGTCTACATAGTGAGGGATGATTTGATCATGCTATTTAAAATACATAATGGTATGCGTCATCCCTCGTGTCTTTTCGTAACTTAAATGTGACATGATATCAACTTCGTTGACATTCGAATGATGTAAATCTAATAGAGCAGGATCTTCATTACAAAGGTGTAGGTGGAATGAACGAATAAAGAATGACTAAATGATTGACGGACAGTTATAATACTGGGAAGTGGACGGGAAAAGAAGAACAGAGTGACATAAAACTCATTATTGACTTTCATAAGCGGAGCCCGGAGCAAGACCTTCACTGTAGCTAACTCTGACATACCTGGTTATATCATAGCACTTGTTTCAACATGTCTTCCAAATATGTGTGTTTTTGATAATCATAGATTATGTGTGCAGCATATTATTACTGCACAGACAGCCCCGAAGAGTTCTGACATAATGATACTGTATGTAATTAACTATGTAATGGCTGGGGAGTTCTGACATAATGATACTGTATGTAATTAACTATGTAATGGCTGGGGAGTTCTGACATAATGATACTGTATGTAATTAACTATGTAATGGCTGGGGAGTTCTGACATAATGATACTGTATGTAATTAACTATGTAATGGCTGGGGAGTTCTGACATAATGATACTGTATGTAATTAACTATGTAATGGCTGGGGAGTTCTGACATAATGATACTGTATGTAATTAACTATGTAATGGCTGGGGAGTTCTGACATAATGATACTGTATGTAATTAACTATGTAATGGCTGGGGAGTTCTGACATAATGATACTGTATGTAATTAACTATGTAATGGCTGGGGAGTTCTGACATAATGATACTGTATGTAATTAACTATGTAATGGCTGGGGAGTTCTGACATATTGAGAATGCTAATGTATATAATACTGTAAGTACTATATGTGGAAGGTTGTAGTTCTCTCACCTGCAGGTAGGGGGCACTGTCTGCCCTTTTCACTATGTAACGGCTGACAGTGATAATGATATTGCATGTAACTAACTACGTAATGTCATGTACAACTCTAATATGTAATGCACTACCATGTAATGTAACTGGCAGCCTGTAGTTCTCTCACCTGCAGGTGGGGGGCACTGTTTAGCCTTGCATCGCTCTTTACAGCGTCTGTACCAGGGGAAGCACTGGAGCACCTTCACACCCATGTCTGGAGCTGAGGACCACTGAGGGGGGGGGGGGGGGGGAGGAGAGAGAGAGATATGAATGGAGGAGTGAGGGGAGAAAAAAATTGAAAACAGTCTTCTCCTGTAGATTTTTGTGTGTTTATCTGTTTCTGTTATCTTGACTTGTAGTTCCAACGCTTTTACACATCATTTGTTTTACACATCATTACACATCAAAGCCCTAGACGTTTGTGTGGATTGGATTGACTTCTGCATATCATATCAAACCAAAACATATTAAACCACAACCGCAAATTCATAGCTAATTGATTAAAACCTCATCACAAGAGCCAAATCAGCTAGTCGATTGTTAAGGCCGTCTCGAGAGACTACCAACTGTTTAACCTGGCCTTGATAACAGTTAACACAACAACTACCCAACAAAACAAACACACATTAACTCCCACAAAGCGTATATGGCCACCGACTGAATGAACCTCTATCAACCAGATGTTACTGAGATGATGAGTCTGATGGGTCTTTACCTCATCATCACTCACAGGGTCGAACTATAATGGAATTAGTCCCGTCCAGTCCACTAGGACAGTGGAATTAATAATGGAATTGGTCCAGTCTATGAGGGGACAAAGTGTTCAATGACATGACACGATGATGACTGATGAGGCTTAGCTAATCTCTGTTGTGTCGCTTGTCAGTAGACGCAGGCGAGCATTCACACACATAATCCAGTCAATGGGAGACGGATAGAGCAGCTGATTAAAAGCCTTGGCTTGAATTACACAGAGGTCACACGACACATACAACTCAGGCAGGATAAGACATGCCTGGCCCATCATACCATATAGCATCGTAGGTGCTTAGAGAGATTATATGTGCATAGAGAGATATAATGCTCATGTCATGTCAAGTCTGTTACCCAAGTCATGTCTAATTGGCATTAAGATGCATACTATGTGAAAGTCAGAGAACTTTAGCTCCATGGATCTCATCCTCTCGTCATGTAGCCAGGCAGTTATAGTGACGCTGAAAGGATTTCATGCAATAAATTATATTTGCATAGTAAATGCAAACATCAATTGATGTATGCAGGCCCACTGAATGCAGTAGATTGACTATGCCTTGGATGTGTCGAGGCTATGCTCCTGGCAGTCTGTCTGTCAATGACTCTGAATGTATTTAGATTCAATGTATATTTAGGGTTAGCATGTATAGACAGACTATCTTGGCTTGGCGCACACTACCCACCCTACTATACCTCTCATTGAAGTCAAACACGCACGCACGCACGCACACCCTACTTTGATCGGCTCTGGCCTACAGCTCTGCTCTTTGATCACTGTGTGTGTGTGTGTGTGTGTGTGTGTGTGTGTGTGTGTGTGTGTGTGTGTGTGTGTGTGTGTGTGTGTGTGTGTGTGTGTGTGTGTGTGTGTGTGTGTGTGTGTGTGTGTGTGTGTGTGTGTGTCTGATTAGATTAATGTTTGTTGGGTCAATGGTTCATCTATTCAATTCTAACCTCAGGTCTTGTCAGTACTCTACCTGTGTGGCCCTTGGAGAAAAGATAAACGGGGAGCCCCTCTGTCCACAGCAATGAACAAATATGCAACTGATTACAATGTTAAAGAAATAAAAGAGAATGGTGGTACTCAACTGAGACTGAAGAGCTGTCTGGTAAAAACCTTTCAGCACAGTGTCGTGTGTATAGCTGTTCATTCAGGAGATCTCAAAATAAATACCCTGTTTGACTGACACTTTTATCCTGCTATTTACCCTGTGTTCCACTGACCTACTGTTAGGAGCCCCTAGAATAGAACAGAGAAATGTAATGACTCTCTGTGGAAACAAGCAAATTACTTTCTATTCTAAAACCTCTCACAAGGTCTTCCATCATCACAGAGCTCCATTTAGCTGTGATCTGAGGTAACATCAAGAGAGGGTGACGGGGCTGCTGACAAACTGATGCTTTCCTTGCAAACCCTTGCCCACACAGAAGCCTGTCACCGTACTGTGCAGACGTGCAATCTGTAGCTAAAACCCTCTGACCTGGCTATCACTTATTGTTGGTTAAGGAGTGTGTGTGTGTGTGTGTGTGTGTGTGTGTGTGTGTGTGTGTGTGTGTGTGTGTGTGTGTGTGTGTGTGTGTGTGTGTGTGTGTGTGTGTGTGTGTGTGTGTGTGTGTGTGTGTGTGTGTGTGTGTGTGTGTGTGTGTGTGTGTGTGTGTGTGTGTGTTTTCCTGGCTGCTACAGCTTTCTCTAAACTCACAGGGATGAGGTCATTTCATAAAGATGTGATACCTCTCTCACACACTCTGTTAGCCCCTTTGACACATAGGGGTCAGGCCAAAGGAGGACTTATTTCAGTGTGACACCCATTCCACTCTGTTAAGAGTCAGTCACAATGTGCGAAAATAGCTTTCTTAAAACAACTCTCTCTATTCTCTTTCTCTCTCCCTTTCCCCAACCCCCCACCCCCCCTTTCTTTTTCATCTCTCTCTCTCTTCTTCTCTCTCTCATCTCTCCCTCTCTCTCAGGTGTGGCTCTGCAATCCTATCCCATAGACAGACACAGTGAATCCATTATACTAAGTCACACGTTGCTTGGCCAAGCACTAACTTTAGAAAGTTGGACCATGCCCACCTAAATCTCAGCTCTTCATATCGACAGTCACTGATCAATTTAGTCACTTAGGAATTCCTATGCGTGTTTAGGGCACCACTGTAATTGGTGAGGCTCTGACTACAGAACATAACCTTGCTTGTTATTGTATGGGTAGTAGTGTACATTGGAGAGTGGGGGAAAGAGAGCAGGCTGGGCAGGAAAGATAACAATCCTGCAGTGTAGCCAAAGTCACACAGCGATAATACATTCTTTGTGTATTAATAAACCACTCAAACACACTTTTTTTCTCTCTCTGGGTCACAAACGCATGCACACACGCACACATACACATTCACATACACATACATTCACACAGATGCACACACACACACAGATACTAGATGGCCTGGTCAGTGGTGAGGAATTTGGGGCCCTGGTCATTACTGTCTATAGTACAGCAAGTCTCTGGCAGAGAACAGCAATCACAGAGCCTAGAACAGAAAACAACCAGCCCAGTCCAGTGGGGGAGGGAGAGAGGGAGATGGCGAGAGAGATGGGGAGAGAGAAAGGTAGAAATGGAAAAAGAGAGAGGGGGAGGAGAGGGGGAGAGAGAGAGCAGGGGAGAAAGGAGAACAGTGGCCACCTAAACCACAGAGAGAGGGGCAAGCTGGAGCTAGCTTTTGGTCCCTTTTTCCTGTGTATGTTCCCTCTAAGTGCAGGATCCTGCCAGGCCAGGGCAAGGAAGAGTACTGTGTTGACGTGAGGGACGTGCAGCCCTGAACCATGGTTTTACTCACACACTGCCTGGTCAGTGACTTGTTCAGGCTGCTACTGAATGATTTCTCAATGTTAATCAAATACACATAGGTTTGTCTTATCGTGCACTGATTCTTCATAGTGTGTGTGTGTATTCAATATGATTATCCACAGTTTACTCTCAACACATCCACAGTTAATTATGTATATTGTACATATGACAGATTACATACAACTGAACTGTATACAACAAAACCATTTTTACAACAGGTTATTCATGTGTGTTCCTGCCTGAATGTTTTGTTTGATGGTTAGCAGCATTTAACAGAACCAGGAAAGTCAAGGAGTATGTGAGGAAACTCTACAGAAATCTGATGGTCTGTTTTCCAACCTTTCCTACCTCCATTCCAAGTATTCAGCCCCATGGGAGACTAAGGCCCGTCCAAAATGACACCATATTCCCTACGCAGTGCACTACTTTTGACCAGGACCTATATGGCTCTGGTCAAAAGTAGTGCACTATGTAGGGAAGAGGGTGCTATTTGGGACGTATTCTTAGAATTTGTGGCAGTGAGCCTGGGTCTGTAATGCCCCTGAAAGAAGCAGGCCCCAGCCCAAGTACAGTCCCTCCCTGCCATGGACTATGACGCACATATAGGCCTATTGGTGCCCAGTCTGTCCACTCACATTAGAACCCTTGCCCATCTCCAAAACAGCAATGGAAATTGGAAAGAAATAACAACAACTATTCAAATCTAATTACATTTCTCAATCTCACTCAAAATACAACTCGTCTTGTAGTTGTGTCAGATCTTTTTAGAAAATGTCCCTCTGGCCAATTCACAATGTTGAATTACATTTACATTTAAGTCATTTAGCAGACGCTCTTATCCAGAGCGACTTACAAAATAACAGGAGGCAAATGGCAATTTACCCTTGAAGAGGGGCCCCGTTATTTGCATGCCATAGAGAGGGGGCCTCCGTGCGCGTGCACGTGACAGGGTTGAATGAAGTGACAGAACAACAGAACCAGACGGGTTAATCCAAGCTTTCAATTAAACAGTGCATCACCTCTCTCTCCCCACCAATTTCCCCCCATCTCTCTCTCTCCCCCAACCTCTCTCTCTCCCCCAACCTCTCTCCCCACCAACTTCCCCCCACCTCTCTCCCCCCACCTCTCTCTCTCTCCCCCCACCTCTCTCTCTCTCCCCCCACCTCTCTCTCTCCCCACCTCTCTCTCCCCCACCAATTTCCCCCCACCTCTCTCTCTCCCCACCTCTCTCTCCCCCCACCTCTCTCTCTCCCCACCAACTTCCCCCCACCTCTCTCTCCCCCCACCTCTCTCTCTCCCCACCAATTTCCCCCCACCTCTCTCTCTCCCCACCTACTTCCCCCCACCTCTCTCTCTCCCCACCTACTTCCCCCCACCTATCTCTCTCTCCACCTCTCTCCCCCCCACACCTCTCTCTCTCCCCCACCTCTCTCCCACCACCTCTCTCTCTCCCCCCACTTCTCTCTCTCCCTTCAACTCGCTCTCTCCCCCCTCCTCTCTCTCTCCCACCACCTCTCTCTATCCCCCCACCTCTCTCTCTCCCCCCACCTCGCTCTCTCATGATGGAAAACGAGATGCCCAACTGGATTGCTGAGCACTGAGCAGTAACCATGTGTATGTGATTATGTGTTATTTAAATACTTATTTTCAGTCAGCTGCTTCTGTTGGAAGTATTTAAAAGTATTTTCAAATCATTCCCTATAAATAGCCTATTTGAAAGTATTTTCAAATAATTATTTCAAATACTATTTTCAAATACCTGGGTTAAATGCATGGGAGTGTATTTTAATCTGTGTATTTGAGTATTTTCAAGTACATGCCAATACTTTCCAATTATATTTCCAAATACATTCCAATATTTAACTACTTGTCTTTTTTTTTTAAACATATCTGAATAGTTACTTCGAAATGTATGTGAAATTAATGAGATGCTTGCTGTTTGGGGTTTTAGGCTGGGTTTCTGTACAGCACTTTGTGATATCAGCTGATGTAAGAAGGGCTTTATAAATACATTTTATTGGTTGATTGATTGAGATACTTCAAACATTATTTGAACCCAGGTCTGGCAGTACCAGAATTTGATTGTCTGAAAGCCTAGAGGAGAGCGTGTGGATGTAAATAATAAATGTAGGTGTGTTTACTTCACCGTGGAAGAAACAGTGCTGACAGTAGACTACTGACAGGAAGTCTATTCATTCATAAATCATTCTCTGTCTCAATAACATGTCGTACATAAAATACATTGTTCGGAGTCATCTGGAGTTGGGTAGAAAGGGTCAGTTTTAACTAAGATTGTATTTTCTGATATCCATGCAGACTCCATGTATTCATGAATCATCTCAGAGAAGGAGTTCTTATCTACGGTCAGTATTTTTAGATTATCCTCCTCTGAGAGCTTTATGAATACGGACCCGGGTCCAAATGCCAAATGATGCAGACAAATATTGAAGACAACAAAAACACTGAACAACAATGTGCACTGGTAAGTCTATGCCGAAGCTTGAGTAAGGTTTATGCTTGCAGTTCTCAATTAGAGACAGGCTATATACAGACAAACGCACAGACTCGTTATTGCGGCTCTCATGGGACGCTTCCACCCAGACACACCGACAACAGCAGAGTAAATAGCCCCACAGCCCGCAGCTCAGCTACCTCTCTCTCAGAGGCAAGTTCGTTTTCAACAACATTTGGTTTTTGGTCTTTAACTATGTGTTGTATATTCTGCTGTAAATTCATTAAATGTCTCCTCAACAGTGCACTAAAGTGAAGTAAATAACAATGTAATAACACTGTTCTCGTTAATTTAAATTGTTGCTTATGATAAAAGTAGGAACGTCTGGAAAAACGCACTTTTTAACGGAAAGAGAAGCACAATAACCTACCTGATGTAGCTGCAACTTTGCAGATCTTGAAGAACACTGCGCAATTTTCAAATAGGCTACCTGTACAATCGTATCGGACTACTGGTTCCAATTCAATGGTGAATTCACCATTTGCAACTTTGATTGGTGGACTATCTGATGTCAGTTCAAAGGCCAGCTGTCGCGAACTGCCCAAGACTCTGTGCGGAGCGAGCGTTCTGTTCCAAATGCGCTGTTGGTCCGTGCACTGGATGGCAACATGGACAGGTTTGTGGAGCGCATGGAGCGCCTGAACTTTAAATAGCTAATCCCTGGAGCACGTCCACGAGACACGCCTCCCTCACTCCCTTGCTCCCCCAATCTCCCTCTCCCTCCTTCTACCTCCTTTCCTCTGTCTTCCACAGCCTATAGAGAGCCCAGAAGGTAAACAGAAGGTAAACAAACACACCTCTCCTTTCACACCTCCCCTTTCATAGGTCTTTGATAAGGCCTGCCTATATATTGACATGGTATGGAGTATGACCATGAAATTATATCAAAATGTAGTGAAACAAAAAATTATTGGTGGTTTTCAAATGGCATTTATGAAGTCCCACTCACATAGACTAATCAGAGCAGTGGTTAGGGGAGTAGGGGATAATTGGGGATTACGAAGTGGATATCTGTCGTTCTGCCTCTGAACAAGGCAGTTAACCCACTGTTCCTAGGCCATCATTGAAAATAAGAATTTGTTCTCAACTGACTTGGCTAGTTAAATAAAGGTAATTTAAAAAAAATCTATATATATTTGAAGCAATTAACAAATAAGGATGAGAAGATAATCATGAGTGCATTGAGTGAATTGGTGATCTGCATGTGAATGAATGACTGGAGAGATACATTACAGAAAGTGGGAATGAAAGAGAAGAGTGGAATGAGGGAGCAAAAGAGAGATAACCAACTCCAAGTCCCCTCCCCCCTCCCCTCCCCCCTCTCTCTTTCTCTCTATCTCTCTCTCTCAGCCAGGTCGGTACCTTTGGATCCGCGGCGTCCTGTCGTGACGTGACAGTGTTTATTTGGAAACAAACTTGGACATCAAGTCAAAACAAAACCTAACTGAACGAATTGTATAAACACTCCATTTTCTGGAGCGCATGAGTGAGTGGAGGAGAGGGGGAACGAAGGAGAAGAGGAGGAGTGGTGGAGAGGAGGAGAGGAGGAATGCAGAAGTGGAGGCTGTGTATTTTCACCGTGACCCTCACACAGCTATCTAACAGGGACTTAAAAGGCTGCTAAAGTTTAAAACATACATGTGATGATGCAATGTTGCCAATCTTCCAAGGGTTGTCACGCTCAACCAAACGCACCTTTAAAGGAACGGCCCCACATCACCTCTAGTGTATTGATGCATTGAGATGGTCTTTGTTCAGCTATGTGTGACCTGTTGATATTTCTATGTTATTGCTTGTTTATTAGCTTTGCATGCAAACCTTTAACAGGCTTATAGTTTATCCAGCCAGGGCTTCTGTCTCACTGTGTGAGGACATGGCCAAAGGACTTACCCTGTCTGGTGGAAAGTTACTGGGACAAACTACAGAGGGAGGGAGAGTGATTAGAATTCAGAGTGAACAGCAGTAGCCCGGGCAACATGCAGAGTGACACTATAGTTCTATGACTATTTTATATGGCAACAGATAGAGCGGAAGACAGGGTTACATTGAGATCAGCAATACACTGTCTATTGAGGTAATATCTATACCTGTTGCACATTTTACAGTGGCTTTACCGTATATGGCACACCCTTAGCATCATTCATCTCTCTCTCTTTCTCTCTCCCTCTCCCTCTCCCTCTCCCTCTCCCTCTCCCTCTCTCTCTCCCTCTCCCTCTCTCTCTCTCTCTCTCCCTCTCCCTCTCTCTCTCTCTCTCTCTCTCTCTCTCTCTCTCCCTCCCTCCCTCCCCCCTTATCTCTGTATGTGTGATGCAGTCGGCCGTCAGTGAAGTGGACCGTCGTCTCCAGGTAGGGCCAGCTCCTAGTCAATCATTAGCTCACCTAAGTAAGTCAGACTCTGTTTGCTGATCATAGAAGGAGGTAAAAATGCTCTTATTCTAAATTAAATGGACTCTTTATGGTGTTTGGACTGCATCCCAAACGATACCCTAGTCCCTACACAGTGCACTACTTTTTTACCAGAGCCCTATGGCATGTAGGGAATACATGAGGGTGCCATTTGAGACACAGACCATAACACATGGAAGCAAACAAGGGAGTGGCAGTTGGCAGTCAAGCAGTAGCTGAAGACTCTTCAACTCCAAACACCCCCAAGCAATGTTTCCCCGGAATTACATTGTTCTGTGCAGGAATAAAGCCCCTCCTCTTTCGTTTGTAAAATGTAAACTGAGTCCTTGGCCCTGCAGGTTCCTCCCCTTGTAAGGAGAAGAGCTATGGACCGTGCTTCTACACCTGCATTGCTTGCTGTTTGGGGTTTTAGGCTGGGTTTCTGTACAGCACTTCGAGATATTAGCTGATGTACGAAGGGCTATATAAAATAAACTTGATTTGATATTTTTGTTTAAATTGGTAGTTTCATTGATCTGAAGTAATCACAGCGGTGTCCGAAATGACACCATATTCCCTACATAGTGCACTACTTTTGTACAGAGTCTGGTCAACACTAGTGCACTATCTATGAAATAGAATAGGTTCTGTATCGGCCAAACTGCAGTCATTATAGTTAGTGTATTACATCCAAAATGTCTACAACTGAGATAAGAGGACTCCACTCAAACCACACCGCGATTGGCTCAGAGTCTCATTGTGACATCAGATACACTCAGCTGGGCGACCAATCAGATATCGGATGCCAGATGGAGAAAAGAAAAACGGATATAAATACTTACATCATCCACTGTGAATCTTCGACCCCTCAGCTATTTATTTCACGTCTGCCAGCACTGGCATCATAATTCCACTACGCTCAGTCAGGATAAGAATAGCACTGTTGTAACATAAACATGTGGCACAGAAAGCAACAAGGGAGGGTAACATGTTACAAGCCAATGACAAAGGCAGTGCTACTTGACACAGGATTCATTTCCATAGAGAGGTTATGAACCTAAGCTATGGACAGTTTTATAATAGTTTACACAGTGACTTTATGAGGTGAGACTCAAGGCAGGCAATACGCTCGACCTCATCTTTACTAGATGCTGTTCTTCCACTAACCTCATTGCAACTCCCCTCCAAGTCTCCGACCACTACCTTGTATCCTTTTCCCTCTCGCTCTCATCCAACACTTCCCACACTGCCCCTACTCGGATGGTATCGCGCCGTCCCAACCTTCGCTCTCTCTCCCCCGCTACCCTCTCCTCTTCCATCCTATCATCTCTTCCCTCTGCTCAAACCTTCTCCAACCTATCTCCTGATTCTGCCTCCTCAACCCTCCTCTCCTCCCTTTCTGCATCCTTTGACTCTCTATGTCCCCTATCCTCCAGGCCGGCTCGGTCCTCCCCTCCCGCTCCGTGGCTCGACGACTCATTGCGAGCTCACAGAACAGGGCTCCGGGCAGCCGAGCGGAAATGGAGGAAAACTCGCCTCCCTGCGGACCTGGCATCCTTTCACTCCCTCCTCTCTACATTTTCCTCTTCTGTCTCTGCTGCTAAAGCCACTTTCTACCACTCTAAATTCCAAGCATCTGCCTCTAACCCTAGGAAGCTCTTTGCCACCTTCTCCTCCCTCCTGAATCCTCCTCCCCCTCCCCCCCCCCTCCTCCCTCTCTGCAGATGACTTCGTCAACCATTTTGAAAAGAAGGTCGACGACATCCGATCCTCGTTTGCTAAGTCAAACGACACCGCTGGTTCTGCTCACACTGCCCTACCCTGTGCTCTGACCTCTTTCTCCCCTCTCTCTCCAGATGAAATCTCGCGTCTTGTGACGGCCGGCCGCCCAACAACCTGCCCGCTTGACCCTATCCCCTCCTCTCTTCTCCAGACCATTTCCGGAGACCTTCTCCCTTACCTCACCTCGCTCATCAACTCATCCCTGACCGCTGGCTACGTCCCTTCCGTCTTCAAGAGAGCGAGAGTTGCACCCCTTCTGAAAAAACCTACACTCGATCCCTCCGATGTCAACAACTACAGACCAGTATCCCTTCTTTCTTTTCTCTCCAAAACTCTTGAACGTGCCGTCCTTGGCCAGCTCTCCCGCTATCTCTCTCAGAATGACCTTCTTGATCCAAATCAGTCAGGTTTCAAGACTAGTCATTCAACTGAGACTGCTCTTCTCTGTATCACGGAGGCGCTCCGCACTGCTAAAGCTAACTCTCTCTCCTCTGCTCTCATCCTTCTAGACCTATCGGCTGCCTTCGATACTGTGAACCATCAGATCCTCCTCTCCACCCTCTCCGAGTTGGGCATCTCCGGCGCGGCCCACGCTTGGATTGCGTCCTACCTGACAGGTCGCTCCTACCAGGTGGCGTGGCGAGAATCTGTCTCCTCACCACGTGCTCTCACCACTGGTGTCCCCCAGGGCTCTGTTCTAGGCCCTCTCCTATTCTCGCTATACACCAAGTCACTTGGCTCTGTCATAACCTCACATGGTCTCTCCTATCATTGCTATGCAGACGACACACAACTAATCTTCTCCTTTCCCCCTTCTGATGACCAGGTGGCGAATCGCATCTCTGCATGTCTGGCAGACATATCAGTGTGGATGACGGATCACCACCTCAAGCTGAACCTCGGCAAGACGGAGCTGCTCTTCCTCCCGGGGAAGGACTGCCCGTTCCATGATCTCGCCATCACGGTTGACAACTCCATTGTGTCCTCCTCCCAGAGCGCTAAGAACCTTGGCGTGATCCTGGACAACACCCTGTCGTTCTCAACTAACATCAAGGCGGTGGCCCGTTCCTGTAGGTTCATGCTCTACAACATCCGCAGAGTACGACCCTGCCTCACACAGGAAGCGGCGCAGGTCCTAATCCAGGCACTTGTCATCTCCCGTCTGGATTACTGCAACTCGCTGTTGGCTGGGCTCCCTGCCTGTGCCATTAAACCCCTACAACTCATCCAGAACGCCGCAGCCCGTCTGGTGTTCAACCTTCCCAAGTTCTCTCACGTCACCCCGCTCCTCCGCTCTCTCCACTGGCTTCCAGTTGAAGCTCGCATCCGCTACAAGACCATGGTGCTTGCCTACGGAGCTGTGAGGGGAACGGCACCTCAGTACCTCCAGGCTCTGATCAGGCCCTACACCCAAACAAGGGCACTGCGTTCATCCACCTCTGGCCTGCTCGCCTCCCTACCACTGAGGAAGTACAGTTCCCGCTCAGCCCAGTCAAAACTGTTCGCTGCTCTGGCCCCCCAATGGTGGAACAAACTCCCTCACGACGCCAGGACAGCGGAGTCAATCACCACCTTCCGGAGACACCTGAAACCCCACCTCTTTAAGGAATACCTAGGATAGGATAAAGTAATCCTTCTCACCCCCCCCCCCCCCCCTTAAAAGATTTAGATGCACTATTGTAAAGTGGCTGTTCCACTGGATGTCATAAGGTGAATGCACCAATTTGTAGGTCGCTCTGGATAAGAGCGTCTGCTAAATGACTTAAATGTAATGATGTAAATGTGTGTGCGCGCGTGCGCGCGCGCGTGCGTGTGCGCGTGTGTGTGCGCGTGTGTGTGTGTGCGCGTGTGCGTGTGTGTGTGTGTGCGTGTGTGTGTGTGTGTGTTCTTGTCTCAAATGGCACCCTATTCCCTTCATTCTGTAGTGCACTACTTTTGACCAGGACTCTGTTTTAAAGTAGTGCACTATATAAGGAATAGAGAGATGTCCCAACTAAGCAACTTCAACCTGCTGCCTTACAATACATCTGCTGTTTATACCCAACACCACTGCATGACTGATAAGGAGCGGTAGAGATACTCTTAATGATCGGCTATGAAAAGCCAACTGACATTTACTCCTGAGGTGCTGACTTGCTGCACCCTCGACAACTACTGTGATTATTATTATTTGACCCTGCTGGTCATTTATTAACATTTGAACATCTTGGCCATGTTCTGTTATACTCTCCACCCGGCACAGCCAGAAGAGGACCGGCCACCCCTCATAGCCTGGTTCCTCTCTAGGTTTCTTCCTAGGTTTTGGCCTTTCTAGGGAGTTTTTCCTAGCCACCGTGCTTCTACACCTGCATTGCTTGCTGTTTGGGGTTTTAGGCTGGGTTTCTGTACAGCACTTTGAAATATCAGCTGATGTAAGAAGGGCTATATGAATAAATTTGATATGAAATTTTTTATTTGATAAGGGCCTTTTCATGTATCTACACAGTATACCAAATGCAGTATACTAAATGGGGGGACTAATACTATTCAATGATCAACAAATTATCAACATTTGAATCATAGTCAGTAATTCAAATACGAAACCAGTCAGATCAAGTCTGGGCCTGTGTGTCGAACAAGTGTTTACTCTTCTCACCTGCTGCTCTTCCTCTCCACGCCTCCTCCTCCTCCTCCTCCTTCAGACCTCAAGATGTTCCCAACTTCCCACACATCCAGGCTCTTGTGGGTTTTGGCAGGGGCCGGGATAAGGGGGCCTGGGGGACAAGCCGGTTGACGTCGCCCTCGGCTGGTTCTTGTGTCCAGCAGGTTGAGGACATGATGTCCCTTTCCTTCCCTTCCCTCCCGTTCCCTCTTTCTTCCCATTTAGGAGTCCCCAACTCTCTCTCCCCTCTTCTTGTATCCTCACCGCTCTTCCTTTGTGGCTCGTTAGTAGCCATTCTACACCTGTTGTATTCAGTGCATGTGACCAATACAATTGTGTTTTATTTTTTAAGCAACCAGCAAACCAAATAACTATTTGCTAAAACTAAGTACATATTCCTTGAACTGTTTCCTAGAACTATGATGTCAAAGATCAATATCGTACATGCTTTTTCTCTCTTGTCGCTTTTCGCTTATTATTTACAACATAGCTCAAATTCCTCTGTACTCAGAGCTCCATTTAAATGATGAAGCTGTGGTGGCGGCAACACTAATGTGATGTCTGTTGTATGAACTCTATTTATGGTGCATGAACATACTCTAACAAACATGTCTAGAATGTGGAGGCTCGGCTGAATCCAGAGCTTGGGACTCCAAGGTTCTAGCTGAAAAAAAGATGATTCTGAGATAATTGCCTTTACATTTCCAAACCCTCATTGATTTAAATGGTGTCAGCAATTTTCATCTAATATTATTTTGAACTTAACATGAATTGGGGTATTTAGAGTACTATATAGGTAGAGAACATTCAACAGAACAAGACTAAATGTCAATAACTACATGTTGATAAAAATGCAGATAGAACCGTTTAGTCTCAAACTCTCATGATGTCGTCATAGTCACAGTAATGGTGAAAACAGGTGCCCATCCTTGAGAAGCAAGCAGAATGTCTTCTTGGTTTGGACATTAACACATTTTGAAAGGTAATCTAGACTCCTCTCTATTTCAAAACAGCTTGATGTTAGGATCTGTTATGGATGAATTTGATCATCTACCCAGATACATAAGTAATGGAACATTTTCATATTAGAGAGAGTAGATGTGTACTGTACAATGGTCATACTGTGAATGTTGTCTTTGGCCAAAGTGTCATATTTGAATCATCTAGAATACATACTCTGCACGATACGATATACTTTATTGTCCATTAAATGAAAATTCCTTTTGTGAAGTCGGCATACAAATACACAAAACAATACACTATAATACCTGTTAGCATAGTCCTGCCCTGCTCTTTCCTGTCCTGTTCTGTCCTGTTCTGTCCTGTCCTGTTCTGTCCTGTTCTGTCCTGCCCTGTTCTGTCCTGTTCTGTCCCATCCTGTCCTGTTCTGTCCTGTTCTGTTCTGTCCTGTCCTGTTCTGTCCTGTCCTGTTCTGTCCCGTCCCGTTCTGTCCCATCCTGTTCTGTCCCATCCTGTCCTGTTCTGTCCTGTTCTGTCCCGTCCCGTTCTGTCCCGTCCTGTTCTGTCCTGTCCTGTTCTGTTCTGTCCTGTTCTGTCCCGTCCCGTTCTGTCCCATCCTGTTCTGTCCCATCCTGTCCTGTTCTGTCCCGTCCTGTTCTGTCCCGTCCTGTTCTGTCCTGTCCTGTTCTGTTCTGTCCTGTCCTGTTCTGTCCCGTCCCGTCCCGTTCTGTCCCATCCTGTCCTGTTCTGTCCTGTCCTGTTCTGTCCCATCCTGTCCTGTTCTGTCCTGTTCTGTCCTGCCCTGTTCTGTCCTGTTCTGTCCCATCCTGTCCTGTTCTGTCCTGTTCTGTCCCGTCCCGTCCTGTTCTGTCCCGTCCCGTTCTGTCCTGTCCTGTTCTGTCCCATCCTGTCCTGTCCTGTCCTGTTCTGTCCTGTCCTGTTCTGTCCCATCCTGTCCTGTCCCGTTCTGTCCTGTCCTGTTCTGTCCCATCCTGTCCCATCCTGTCCTGTCCTGTCCTGTCCTGTTCTGTCCTGTTCTGTCCCGTCCCGTTCTGTCCCATCCTGTCCTGTCCCATCCTGTCCTGTCCTGTCCTGTCCTGTTCTGTCCCGTCCCGTCCTGTTCTGTCCCGTCCCGTTCTGTCCCATCCTGTTCTGTCCCATCCTGTCCTGTTCTGTCCCGTCCCGTCCTGTTCTGTCCCGTCCCGTTCTGTCCCATCCTGTTCTGTCCCATCCTGTCCTGTCCTGTTCCGTCCTGTCCTGTTCTGTCCCATCCTGTCCTGTTCTGTCCCGTCCTGTTCTGTCCTGTCCTGTTCTGTCCCATCCTGTCCTGTTCTGTCCCGACCCGTTCTGTCCCGTCCTGTTCTGTCCCGTCCTGTCCCATCCTGTCCTGTCCTTCCCCATTCTGTCCTGTTCTGCCCCGTCCTGTCCCGTCCTGTTCTGTCCCATCCTGTCCTGTTCTTTCCTGTTCTGTCCCGCCCTGTCCTGTTCTGTCCCATCCTGTCCCACCTTGTCCTGTTCTGTCCCGTCCTATCCTGTTCTGTCCTGTCCTGTTCTGTCCCGCCTGTTCTGTCCTGTTCTGTCCCGTCCTGTTCTGTCCCGTCCTGTCCTGTTCTGTCCTGTCCTGTTCTGTTCTGTCCTTTTCTGTCCCGTCCTGTTCTGTCCTGTTCTGTCCCGTCCTGTTCTGTCCCGTCCTGTCCTGTTCTGTCCTGTCCTGTTCTGTTCTGTTCTGTCCTGTTCTGTCCCCCCCTGTCCTGTTCTGTCCTGTTCCCCCCTGTCCTGTCCTGTTCTGTCCCGTCCTGTTCTGTCCCGTCCTGTTCTGTCCTGTCCTGTTCTGTTCTGTCCCGTCCTGTCCTGTTCTGTCCTGTTCTGTCCCGTCCTGTTCTGTCCTGTTCTGTTCTGTCCCGTCCTGTCCCGTCCTGTCCTGTTCTGTCCCGTCCTGTTCTGTCCTGTTCTGTTCTGTCCCGTCCTGTCCCGTCCTGTTCTGTTCTGTCCCGTCCTGTTCTGTCCCGTTCTGTCCCGCCCTGTTCTGTTCCGTCCTGTCCTGTTTTGTCCCGTCCTGTTCTGTCCCGTCCTGTTCTGTCCTGTCCCGCCCTGTTCTGTTCCGTCCTGTCCTGTTCTGTTCCGTCCTCCCTGTTCTGTCCCGTCCTGTTCTGTCCTGTTCTGTCCTGTCCTGTTCTGTTCCGTCCTGTCCTGTTCTGTCCCGTCCTGTTCTGTCCTGTCCTGTTCTGTCCCGTCCTGTTCTGTTCCGTCCTCCCTGTTCTGTCCTGTCCTGTTCTGTCCTGTTCTGTTCCGTCCTGTCCTGTTCTGTCCCGTCCTGTTCTGTCCCGTCCTGTTCTGTTCCGTCCTGTCCTGTTCTGTCCCGTCCTGGTCTGTCCTGTCCCGTCCTGTTCTGTTCCGTCCTGTCCTGTTCTGTCCCGTCCTGTTTTGTCCCGTCCTGTTCTGTCCTGTCCCGTCCTGTTCTGTCTTGTCCTGCCTGCTCCATAGTGTCTTTGTTTTCCTCGTAGGTCTACTCTGTGGGTTATCACCCTATGGAGAGGTCCCAACTAAGCATCGTCAACCTGCTGTCTTACAATACATCTACTGTACAAACCTAACACCACTGCATGACTGATAAGGGCCTTTTTATGTATCTACACAGTATACCAAATGCAGTATACTAAATGGGGGGACTAATAATTTCAATGATCAACAAATTATCAACATTTTAATCAAAGTCAGTAATTCAAATACGAAACCAGTCAGATCAAGTCTGGGCCTGTGTGTCTATCAAGTGTTTACTCTTCTCACTCGCTTCTCCTCATCCCCCCCTCCTCCTCCTACTCCCCCTCCTCCTCCTCCTCCTTCAGACCTCAAGATGTTCCCAACTTCCCACACATCCAGGCTCTTGTGGGTTTTGGCAGGGGCCGGGATAAGGGGGCCTGGGGGACAAGCCGGTTGACGTCGCCCTCGGCTGGTTCTTGTGTCCAGCAGGTTGAGGACATGATGTCCCTTTCCTTCCCTCCCCTCCCGTTCCCTCTTTCTTCCCATTTAGGAGTCCCCAACTCTCTCTCCCCTCTTCTTGTATCCTCGCCGCTCTTCCTTTGTGGCATGGGAACAAATAGAACAGAAAACAAGAACTAGACAACCATTCCATATAGGATCCTACCAGCCACCACAAATACATGTTGATGATAAAAACCAACCAGCAAACCAAAT
This sequence comes from Salvelinus alpinus, assembly GCF_045679555.1. Taxonomy (NCBI): domain Eukaryota; kingdom Metazoa; phylum Chordata; class Actinopteri; order Salmoniformes; family Salmonidae; genus Salvelinus; species Salvelinus alpinus. The sequence goes on from NC_092116.1 coordinate 18,817,945, forward strand.
AACAATTTACTAAAACTAAATACCTATTCCTTGAAATGTTTCCCAGAGCTATGATATCAAAGATCAATATCATACATGCTTTTTCTCTCTTGTTGCTTTTTGCTTATTATTTACAAATTCCTCTGTACTCAGAGCTCCATTTAGATGAAGCTGCTGTGGGGGCGAAACTAATGTGATGTCTGTTGTATAAACTCTGTTTATGGTGCATCAACATACTCTAACAAACATGTCTAGAATATGGAGGCTTGGCTGATGTCGTCATAGTCACAGTAAGGTGAAAACAGGTGCCCATCCTTGAGAAGCAAGCAGAATGTCTTGTTGGTTTGAACATTAACACATTTTGAAAGGTAATCTAGACTCTTGTCTATTTCAAAACAGCTTGATGTTAGGATCTGTTATGGATGAATTTGATCATCTACCCAGATACATAAGTAATGGAACATTTTCATATTAGAGAGAGTAGATGTGTACTGTACAATGGTCATACTGTGAATGTTGTCTTTGGCCAAAGTGTCATATTTGAATCATCTAGAATACATACTCTGCACGATACGATATACTTTATTGTCCATTAAATGAAAATTCCTTTTGTGAAGTCGGCATACAAATACACAAAACAATACACTATAATACCTGTTAGCATAGTCCTGCCCTGCTCTTTCCTGTCCTGTTCTGTCCTGTGGTGTCCCGTCCCGCTCCATTGTGTCTATGTTCTCCTCCGTCTGTTTGTCTACTCTGTGGGTTGGCACCCTATGGTTGGCATGGGTCAGGACTGGTTTGTGTAATCATATGGATGTAATTATAGAGGTGGTCAATGCTTAGTCAGAGTTAGTGTGTCTGGGTACAGCAGCCCACAGCAGCCGTGGTCTGGGCACCAGGTCTGTTGTTTCAAACCAGCTCTTTGGTGGCTGATCTGCTGACTGCTGGCATCATAGTATCCCTGGGGAAGGAAAGAAGACAAGGAAAAAGGAAACGAGGGAAAGGAAGACAGTTGAAAGAATAGCAGAATAACATTCTGTCATTTGCTGTTATTCTGAACAAGAATAGCCTATACACAGTGCATTTGGAAAGTATTCAGACCCCTTGACTTTTTCCACATTTTGTTACGTTACAGCCTTATTCTAAAATGGATTCAATATTTTTTTCCCTCATCCATCTACACACAATACCCCATAATGACAAAGAAAAAACTGTTTATTTATTTAAAACAAAAAACAGAAATATCACATTTAGATAAGTATTCAGACCCTTTACTCAGTACATAGTTGAAGCACCTTTGGCAGTAATTACAGCATCGAGTCATCTTGGGTATGACGCTACACGCTTGGCACACCTGTATTTGGAGAGTTACTCCCATTCTTCTCTACAGATCCTCTCAAGCTCTGTCAGGTTGGATGGGGAGCATTGCTGCACAGCTATTTTCAGGTCTCTCCAGAGATGTTCGATAGGGTTTAAGTCCAAGCTTTAGCAGGGCCACTCAAGCACATTCAGAGACTTGTCCCAAAGCCACTCCTGCGTTGTCTTGGCTGTGGGCTCAGGGTCATTGTCATGTTGGAAGGTGAACCTTTGCCCCAGTCTGAGGTCCAGAGCACTCTAAAGCAGGTTTTCATCAAGGATCTCTCTTTACTTTGCTCCATTCATCTTTCCTCGATCCTGACTAGTCTCCCAGGCCCTCCTGCTGAAAAACATCCCCACAGCATGATGTTGCCACCACCATGCTTCAAAGTAGGGATGGTGCCAAGTTTCCTCCAGACGTGACGCTTGGCATTCAGGCCAAAGAGTTTAATCTTGGTTTCATCAGACCAGATAATCTTGTTTCTCATGGTCTGAGAGTCTTCAGGTGCCTTTTGGCAAACTCCAAGCGGGTTATCATGTGCCTTACTGAGAAGTCGCTTTCGTCTGGCCACTCTACCCTAAAGGCCTGATTGGTAGAGTGCAGAGATGGTTGTGTTCTGGAAGGTTCTCCCATCTCCACAGAGGAACTCTGGAGCTCTGTCAGAGTGACCATTGGGTTCTTGGTGGTTCCAAACTTCTTCCATTTTCTTCTTGGGGACCTTCAATGCTACAGAAATGTTTTGGTACCCTTCCTCAGTGCCGTGCCTCAACACAATCCTGTCCCGGAGCTCTACGGACAATTCCTTCGACCTCATGGTTTGGTTTTTGCTCTGAGATGCACTGTCAACTGTGGGACCTTATATAGACAGGTTTGTGCCTTTCCAAATCATGTCCAACCAATTGAATTTACCACAGGTGGACTCCAATCAAGTTGTAGAAACATCTCAAGGATGATCAATGGAAACAGGATGCACCTGAGCTCAATTTCGAGTCTCATCGCAAATGGTTTGAATAATTATGTAAATACGTTATTTCTGTTTTTTAATTTTAATAAATGTGGAAAAAATCTAAAAAACAGTTTTTGCTTTGTCATTATGGGGTATTGTGTGTAGATTGATGAGAAAAATGTTTTATTTAATCCATTTTAGAATAAGGCTGTAACTTAACAAAATGTAGAAAAAGGGAAGGTGTCTGAATACTTTCCGAATACACTCTATGATTTATGTAGGATTTATGTACACTACCGGTCAAAAGTTTTAGAACACCTAGTCATTCAAGGGTTTTTCTTTATTTTTACTATTTTCTACATTGTAGAATAATAGTGAAGACATCAAAACTATGAAATAACACATATGGAATCATATAGTAACCAAAAAAGTGTTAAACAAATCAAATATATTTTATATTTGAGATTCTTCAAATAGCCACCCTTTTCCTTGATGACAGCTTTGCACACCCTTGGCATTCTCTCAAACAGCTTCATGAGGTAGTCACTTGGAATGCATTTCAATTAACAGGTGTGCCTTCTTAAAAGTTATTTGGTGGAATTTCTTTCCTTCTTAATGTGTTTGAGCCAATCAGTTGTGTTGTGACATGGTAGGGTTGGTATACAGAAGATAGCCCTATTTGGTAAAAGACCAAGTCCATATTGTAGCAAGAACAGCTCAAATAAGCAAAGAGAAACGATAGTCCATCATTACTTTAAGACATGAAGGTCAGTACGGAAAATTTCAAGAACTTTGAAAGTTTCAAGTGCAGTCGCAAAAACCATCAAGCGCTATGATGAAGCTGGCTCTCATGAGGACCGCCACAGGAATGGAAGACCTCAGAAATTGCAGCCCAAATAAATGCTTCACGGAGTTCAAATAACAGACACATCTCAACATCAACTGTTCAGAGGAGACTGCGTGAATCAGGCCTTCATGGTAGAATTGCTGCAAAGAAACCACTACTAAAGGACACCAATAAGAAGAAGAGACTTACTTGGGCCAAGAAACACGAGCAATGGACATTAGACCGGTGGAAATCTGTCCTTTGGTCTGGAGTCCAAATTTGAGATTTTTGGTTCCAACCGCCGTGTCTTTGTGTTACACGGTGTGGGTGAACGGATGATCTCCGCATGTGTATTTCCCACCGTAAAGCATGGAGGAGGAGGTGTTATGGTGTGGGGGTGCTTTGCTGGTGACACTGTCTGTGATTTATTTAGAATTCAAGGCCCACTTAACCAGCATGGCTACCACACCATTCTGCAGCAATACGCCATCCCATCTGGTTTAGGCTTAGTGGGACTATCATTTGTTTTTCAACAGGACAATGACCCAACACACCTTCAGGCTGTGTAAGGGCTATTTGACCAATAAGGAGAGTGATGGAGTGCTGCATCAGATGACCTGGCCTCCACAATCCCCCGACCTTGTCCAAATTGAGATGGTTTGGGATGGGTCAGACCGCAGAGTGAAGGAAAAGCAGCCAGCAAGTGCTTAGCACATGTGGGAACTCCTTCAAGACTGTTGGAAAAGCATTCCAGGTAAAGCTGGTTGAGAGAATGCCAAGAGTGTGCAAAGCTGTCATCAAGGCAAGGGTGGCTATTTGAGGAATCTCAAATATAAAGTATATTTTGATTTGTTTAACACTTTATTGGTTACTACATGATTCCTTATGTGTTATTTCATAGTTTTGATGTCTTCACTATTATTCTACGATGTAGAAAATAGTAAAAATAAAGAAAAACCCTTGAATGAATAGGTGTTTTAAAACTTTTGAGTTGTGTATAAGCTGTTGTGACCAGTTGAAACCAGTTGTGTTCTGTTTTGCTCTGTTCCATTCTGTCTCCTCAGTCCAGATGGGGAATCAGAGTCTAGAGGGAGTGCACTCTTAGAGAAGAAGGTTCCAAAAGGGTTCTGCAGTTGTCCCCATAGGAGAACCCTTTTTGGTTCCAGGTGAACTCTTTTCGATCCAGGTATAACTATTTTGGGTTCCATGTAGAACCTTCTGTGGTGAGGGTTCTACATGGAACCCAAAAAGGTTATTCCTTGAATCAAAAGGGGTTCTTCAAAGGGTTCACCTATGGGGACAGCCGAATAACCCTTTTTGGTTGAAATAATTGGTTCTGATATGTCTCTGTCTGCCTCTTTGTGCCAGACGGGGTCAGGGTCCTGTGGGGGGATTGAGAAGGGGAGTAGGGCAGATGTTTTCGGGTCATAAGGGGTTGAGTGCCAAATAATGGGTAAATAAGGGCTCCTTGCATGCGTATAAATCACAAGAAGTCTTGGCTTCATAATCGACTTACCAAACTGGCCAATGCCTTCTAATTGTTTGTCCATTTCCTCTCTATCTTCCTCTCTCGCCCTCTCATCTTCAGCTCGTGTCCTCTTTTAGCTTTCTTGGCTTTCTCTTATTCAGCCTCATTCTGTTTGTGTGTAAGTCACATGAGAAGTGGCAGTCAAAGAATGCCCCTTTCCATCTCTCTTTCCCTTTTTGTCTCTGTAAACTCTTTCTGTTTTTCCATTTCCCTTCATTCTCTCCCCCCCACACACGTTGTCCTGCCTAGTCTTATTTTATAACAGAGCTACCTGACATAGGAGCCTGGCAGGTAGCCTAGTGTTTAGAGCGTTGGGCCAGTAACCGAAAGGTTGCTGGATCGAATCCCTGAGCTGACAAGGTAAAGATCTGTCCTTCTGCCCCTGAGCAAGGCAGTTAACCCACTGTTCCCCGGTCGCCGAAGACGTGGATGTCGATTATGGCAGTCCCCCGCACCTCTCTGATTCATAGGGGTTGGATTAAATGCAGAAGACACATTTCAGTTGTACAACTGACTAGGCATCCCAATGGACTTTTCTTATGTGCAGTATTCCTTCGTCATACAACAGCCTCTCTGTTTTTCTCGCTCTCTTTCAGCTTGTTTTCAGCTTGTTTTCCTCTTGAGGAAAGAATCTATATTTATCCCCTTCTAGTGCTAGTAAGGGTGTTTATCTGGAAAGTTAGGTAACAATTACCACAAAGCTGCTCGGTGGCAACAAAAGATTATGAGCTTAAACTGATCTTGTTCTACTACTACACGAAAGCAGCAACTCACTCCAGTCCAGTCCAGCCCCAGACATCAGGTTTTCCATCTGTATGTCTTACGGTCACTCACAGGGCTCACTGTGACCTCTCATCTGAGCTGGCTGCCTGTGTCTAACACAACTAATGAAAGCTATCTCCTCTCTTTATCCCTCCTCTCTATCTATCAGTATCTTCCTCTCCCTATGCTTCTGACAGCCTTGCAAAAACTTAATGTCAGTTATTTACAGATTTAACAGACCAGTGATTCTGCTTACGTATCACAGTTATTAAAGTGAATCATTCCTATTGAGTTTACCGGATGTACAGTTTTTGTGCTTAATCAAGGGATTCTTCATTGCTTTCCATTATGTAACTCTGGGTTAAGTTGGGTTAGGGCTTTGATACATGTGAACTTCTCAGTTGTCTGCCTTCTTCATTAACTGTTGGCCAGTATTGAATTACCAGAACCCAGATCATTAAGACTTCATAGGCTACTTGACCAATGACTACTTGATCAATAAGAGAAAAACATGTCTAATTTCCCAAAAGTTTTATTGCTTATTTGTATTGTTTTGACTTATGTGATTATACAAAAAATATACAAAATATCATGTGAAAGAAATTGTTGCTTAATAAAAGAAATTAAATAAAGAATGGAAAATAACTTGAGAAACTGACTACTGTATGATGTTTCCATGGGCAACACATGAAACAGAAGCAAGAGTTACAACTATGACATGGCAGTTTTGAGATTAAAGAACTACAATGACTATGATTGATATGGCACATTGGATTGATTTGAACATATCAAAAGTAGACAATATGCTTCAAACACAAGAGGGAAAGCTCCTGGCAGATAGGAAGTAAAAAAAAAAAAAAAAAGTTGTGTAGTAAGTGATTGGCAGTCCTGGTGCTGGTATGTCATCAGTAGTACTGAGCGAATAACCAAAATGTTGGTTCTTTTTTGTTTTTTTAAACAACTTATTGAACGACGTCGGTTAAATGATTTGAATTCCATTTAGTTTGGGTTTTTTCTGTGAGCTCAATGTGCAGTTTCTGTAGAGATAAATCAGATCAAGCCTGAACTGTGCGATGTAATAGGGAGTTGTAGTTTTTAACAGGCCAATATTATACATAGTTTAGCGCAGAAAACGTCTTAATTAATTACAATGACCATAATCCATTGCGTGCCTGCTTAAACTTGTCCGGTCTGTGCGGAGCAAGACACGAAGACTGGGAGACAGAGAAGAGAACGTGCGTGCTATCGAGAGGGATAGAAAGCAGTTGCTTCGCGAGCCTGAAAATACATGATCTAAGTATGATAGTTGGTATTCAGCAGTCATAAAAGTATGCCTTCTTTACTTTGAAGAACTACTCAAATAGTGATTTTGTCAGACAGCAGCTCTACAGAGATGATGACTTGGAATGAAATAATAAAGTCATCAATAAAACAAATGTAATATACATAACAACTGAAATATTTTATTAAGTGAATAAATGATAGTTAATAAGTGATAAGCAGTAATGGACTACCATCATGGGACTTCTATTCATTGTTTGATTCTGTGTTGTTACAGCATTCAACACACATAACGTATAGTGTATTATATAATCGAATGCAAAATCAAAAAACGTCATCATTTTTTATAATCGAACCGAAACTGAACCGACCTGAAAAAGCACTAATGGCTCAGCACTAGTTGTCATGAACATAGGCTGTGGCATTGCAGGGCAGTCCTCTCTACTTCTTCTCTCTCTCCATCTCACAATCCACCATCATCCTGCAAAAATAAAACAGAAACAATTATGCATGTGTTCATAATCCCTTCTTAAAAAGGCAACCTCAGATTCAGGGTTTTGTGGTTTCTGGAAGAAGAGTCATTCAGATCTTGTTATCATCGTTAATGTTTGATATTTTATACATCACTGATTTGACACAGTGATTCAACACGAGTCAATGGATATGAATATATATGCAAGTGTCCGAAATGGCATCCTATTCCCTAGGGCGCCATAGACTCTGGTCAAAAATAGTGCACTATATAAGGAATAGGGTGCCATTTGGGATGCAGGGCGAGGGAGGTGAGTGAATAAAGGTACACAACACGATCACGTACAGGGCCTGCTCTTACTGTATGTTCACTCAGCAACTACATCTCAGCTTAATCTTGAACCACCCATTGATTTATTCATTTTAGCCTGTATTTCCATCAAATTAGGCTTATTTTTTATCTTTATTTAACTAGGCAACTCAGTTAAGAACACATTCTTATTTACAATGAAAGCCTAGGAACAGTGGGTTAACTGCCTTGTTCAGAGGCAGAATGACAGATTTTTACCTTGTCAGCTCTGGGATTTGATCTAGCAACCTTTCATTTACTGGCCCAACGCTCTAACCACTAGGCTACCTGTGTTGGGTCATCAGATGCTACTCAGGTAATAGTAACCTTTCATGTATGCTTGTTAGAGTGGTTTCTGTGTAATGTTTTCACATGACCCTTACCCAACTATTCAGACATGTTGTGCTATACTGTAAATGTTACATTTCTTATAAATGGCATTATTTTACTTCAGAACAAAAACTCAACACTCCTCTACTCAACTGTCAAATGTTACAGCAGCATTATTACTTCTGCAGAAACACTGGGTCAGCCATATAATATAATGACTTCTAATGAATCAACAATCATTTCAAATCAATTGATAATCAGATGAATTTGTTGAATTACCTCCTTGTCATCACGGCAGTCCCCACAGAAACAGCCAATGCAGCCGTTGACCACCTGGACGCCACAGTGATACATTACATTTTTTATTTTTTATTTCACCTTTATTTAACCAGGTAGGCTAGTTGAGAACAAGTTCTCATTTACAACTGCGACCTGGCCAAGATAAAGCAAAGCAGTGATGCACAAACAACAACACAGAGTTACACATGGAATAAACAAACATACAGTCAATAATAGAGTCGGAAAAAAGTCTATATACAGTGTGTGCAAATCAGGTAGAATACCGGAGGTAAGGCAATAAATAGGCCATAGTGGCAAAATAATTACAATATAACAGTTAAACACTGGAGTGATAGATGTGCAGAAGGTGAGTGTACGAGTAGAGATGCTGGGGTGCAAAGGAGCAAAAATTACATGCATCATTATGACAGTATGTCTATGCCCCAAAATGCACCTTATTCCCTTTATAGTGCACTACTTGTGACCAGGGCCCATAGAGTTCTGGTCAAAAGTAGTGCACTAGTATATAGGGAATAGGGTACCATTTGGGACATAGCCTATGTGTTCTATTCAATTCTCTGACCTGGATGCCACAGAGGATGAGTTGCAGGCCCCCCAGTCCCAGCGTGATGGAGAAGAGGACCAGGTGCCACAGGGCCGCATTGGCAGGGATCACACACAGGTCCCACAGGGAGTGGTCAAACAGGTAACTGCTGTTCCCACTATAGAGGAGGGGGAAGGGGGAGAGGGGGATGGGGGGAGGGAGGAAGAAAGGAGTGAAAAGGGACAGGGATGGATGAGAGTGGTTTAGGGATAAGAGGGAAGAGAGGGAGAGTAGAGAGGAAATGCAAAGGAAGGTTAGAGCAATGATGTAGTCCAATGTGTTTTACATAGATACATTATGAACAGAGGGGAGAAAGTAAAGTATTGAGGGAAAGTAAAGATTAAGAGGCAGGTTCAGTGAAGAGAGGAGAAGTTGAAAAGATGGCCAGAGAAGAGAGATATTATTCAGTAAGTAGCAAAAGGGAGGACAGGTTAATTAAAACAATGCAGACATCTGTCATTATCATGTATTCAGTAATCAGCTGTCAAACGTGATTCCCTTCAACCACAGCATTATCTTTGACTCTGACTGCCCGTGCATGTACACCACAGAAACGCGAAACATCCTTCTGTTTATTATTTCCACCATAAACGTGTTGCAACTCTGTCATGATGCCATTTAGCTGTTTGATATGTTATTAACTATGTGACCTGACCAGGACAAACGACGGGCCTGGGCCTGGTTTAGTTGAGGTGGTCAAGAAACATTCAGAGCCCTAGTGCTCCCTGACTGACTCTGTTAGACCACTCCCTGTGAGACCTGTGTGTGACCCCTGTCAATGTGGCCCTGTGGCACCTTGGCCTCTTCTCCATCACGCTGGGTGAGGGCAAGATAGCGCCGACAGATAGGGCAGCTCTGCTTCTAGCTCCTAAGCAACTTTGCAGTATTTTGTTTTGTGTGTGTTATTTCTTACATTATTAGCCCAGCAAATGTTGTGTTTTTAAATCTTGCCAGAAATAACTTTTGGATATCAAAGCGGCGGTAACTCACAAGCATTAAGACCGGGAATATGACTTTCCTGATATGGATCCTTTGTTCGTACCCTCCAGGGCAATTGAACTGATTCCAGAGGCTGATCCAAAACATGCCGGCGGAGAAGAAGTATTCGGAGTGGACTTCTAGTCTGACTCAGGAGGCGCGCACATCATCCCCCGCTTCCGAGTATATTACTCACTTATGTTCAGTCTCTGGATAATAAAGTAGAAAAGCTCAGGGCGAGAATCTCCTTCCTGAGAGACATCAGGGATTGTATCATACTCTGTTTCACGGAAATATGGCTTTCCTGGGATATACTGTCTTTGTCCATACAGCCAGCTGGGTTCTCAGTACATTGCGCAGACACGAATAAAGAACTCTCCGGGAATAAGCAAGGTGGATGTGTATGTTTCATGATTAACTACTCATGGTGTGATTGTGATAACATACAGGAACTCATGTCCTTTTGTTCACCCGATCTAGAATACCTCACAATCAAATGCCGACCGTATTACCTAACAAGAGAATTCTCTTCGGTTATAGTCACAGCTGTGTATACTCCCCCTCAAGCCGATACCACGACGGCCCTCAAAGAACTTCACTGGACTGTATGCAAACTGGAAACCACATATCCTGAGGATGCATTTATTGTAGCTGGGGATTTTAACAAAGCAAATTTGAGGAAAACGCTACCGAAGTTCTACCAAGACCTTGACTGTAGCATTCACTCTACAAAAACATTAGACCACTGCTACTCAGATTTTTCCTCCCTCCCTCGGCAAATCTGACCACGACTCCATTTTGATCCTCCCTAGCTATAGGCAGAAACTCAAACAGGAAATTCTTCTTCTTCTGTGGGTTTTATGGCGGCTATATCCCAAAAAGATGTATTGCCGCCACCAACTGGACGGGTTGAAACCAAAACAAGGTGAAAAGAAAATCCAATGTGGGGCATTCGAAAGACGTGGCTTCATGGTTCCCACCACAATTGCAACATGCCACATTTTCATCACTTTTATAGCACATAATATGATCTTTTCCACAACTTGGACATCTCGGCTCCTCCCTTCTGCAAACACTTGAAACATGTCCAAAAGCTTTACAATGATCTCACTGCATTGGTCTTGGGGTAAATGCTCTGTCACTCAGTGGCGGATGTAGGTATAGGCGACACCAAAACTGTGGGTCAATTAACCTTGTCGGAGTGGGCGCCCTGATTGTAGTTTGTGAGCTAGGCAGGCTACTGCCTGGGAAGGTCTTCCACTCAGAAGTACGAGATGGGGAGGTGGGAGGGGGTAGGTTGACTTCAGGTCTCCCTACTGGAAGCCCGAGGTAGAGGGAGCGGGGGAATCTATCAAAAAGCGCACCTCTAACTTTGTACAGTACTAATGCAATTAGTAAAATCAGTCACACTACGAAATGCTACCAAATTAACCACAATTCATTCATAATACTGTGAATATATAGTTTCACAGACATATTGTTGCTATTTTTTGGGGGTTTGTGTGAAATCGTAAAGAATAATATAAACCGGTCTGCACACCACCAAGGTGAATTGGTTTAGTCTTGACTCTTGGTTGACAGTGTTGGGGGATGGATAATGTACTGATTCTTGATTGCCAAATCAACACAAATTGGTTTCTATTTGTCTTTGTTACTTCTTTTTGATATTTATGAGTCTTATTTTTGTATATAGTTTTATATTTATTTAGTTTTAAATGTTATGATTATTTATTTGTGTTGTTCCAAATGTCTGAATAAAAATGACAGTTAGTGCAGAATGGTGCTTTTATGGGGGGTTGGCGGGGCTGAAAGGGGGGTTCGCCCAGGGAGCCATACAGGCTAGAGCCGTCACTGCTGTCACCCACAATAACATCTGCTAAACATGTGTATGTGACCAATACAATTTGATTTGATTTTGATCTGGGTTGAGGGTTGAGGTGTCTGCTACTTACCCACTAGTCTATTCTGCCATCAACTGGCTGTTGTCAATATTGCAGTTAATACCCACTTTAAGAGAGGGATGGAGGGAGGGAGAGAGCGATAGAAAGAGAGAGCGACTCACCCTGGTAGGTCCTCAAAGGGGTATTCCCATTTTCCACTAGCAACCTGACATTTAGGTCCAATGGCCAGTCCCGCTGAAGAGACACTGGTGCAGTAGATCGCTCCGACCAAACCAAAAGCAGCCGAGAAGACAGAGTTCAGCATCTGTTGGAGACACACACACATACTTAATATCCTCCTTTTCTACCTCTCCTTCACTCACATCAATTTCCTGAGTTTCACTTTTTTTTCTTCTTCCGAGCTGCTCCACACTGATAACCTTATGCGTAACCCTAACCTTAAATTAAGACCAAAAAGCAATCCCAACAAATCATGAAATTTGACAATATAGCCAATTTGACTTTGTGGCTGTGCTATCTATTGGAAACCCTACTCACTCTGCAACGGTTTCCGCAGCAACCATTTCCGCAGCAACCCTTACCCCCGGCCCTGATAGCCGAACAGCTGGGGCACAGCATCTGAAAAGAACACAGACAGACAGAATAACTTGAACTCTACTAAGCTGTATATCATCATCATACTTCAACTATCACAACATGCACTAAAACACAGAGAAAATATTGCTGTGAAAAAAAACGCTTGATTGTATGGGTAGTTCTTGAGCTCTTTGCTCACGTTCCAGTATGTGTGTGAGTGCGTGCACGTGTGCATGTCGTGAATGCGTGTGCATATTTGTGTTTGTGAATGTAGTGCACGCGAGTCCTCTTATCTTCTACGCAAATATTTGTCAATCCTGTATCCATTTTCCTTCTCTCGTTCCAAAGGGCAAGAACTGACTGGGATGGATGGGACTGGGAGTAAGAGGGAGGGCTAACATACAGTACAGAACAGCAGTGGGTTGGCTTGAACCACTAGAGCTGTTCACATTTCCTCCAGGTAATAATGAATACACTGTTAATAAAGACACACCCTGTTATCGGCCCCGAAACGTCCTTATCATCACATCATCACTATTATATCACAGGGTACATAAAACAGATTGCATAGTTTCCACTGACAAGGCTATCAAAGTGGATATTCTGATAGCTGCAACATGGTAGTATCCTGACCAAAGATTTGTTGGCCATGGCATATCAAAAGTGATGATGGAAACTGACTATCTATCTGTTTCCCACTACTGGCATGTACTTCCCTTTGCCGAACTGGTGCAAGTGTGGCTCTGTTCAGTGTAGTGTTTGAGAGAGGTATGCTTTTGATATCACAATGAATGCATCCTGGGAGTGGAGGACAAATAGAGTGGGGAAGTACAATAGGTTCCCCACTGTAATTAGTCAACCATTAATCAGTTACTCTCCATTGGTGATAATACAGTAGAAACGGGAACCTCTTCCTCCTTTTCTGCCATAATCTTTCATCTTTATTCATACCAAATCCTTCCAGAATTGTACTTCTATTACTGAATATAAACATTCTGGAAATGCCTTGATCCAGCCAAAGATGTATACATTATTACACAGGTGTTTCCATGTCTTTTACAAGGGAGACCTGTCCCAAGACGACAGCTATAGCCCTGTCGTCTTTGTACACTCTCAGAAAAAAGGGTTCCAAACGTGTTCGTCGGCTGTCCCAATGTGAGAACCCATTGAAGAACCCTTTTGGATTCCAGGTCAAACCCTTTTGGGTCCCATGTAGAACGAACCCTCTGTAGAACCTTTTTTTCTCCATGAGCGTACAGGTGAATGAGTATTACAAGGTGTCCATCTATGCTCAGTCAATATACTCACGAATATTCCCCCTCCGATGAGGCCACCCATGAGCCAGACCTGCAGGGAGACATGACTGCTGTCCTGCTGCTTTCCGTCGGGGAAGAACAGGAGGATGTTGGAGATGATGCAGGCGAACGCCGAGGGCAACAGGATCAGGCCCACCAGACGAGAACACTTCCCCGTGCAACACATACTGTCTTTACTCCGTCACCAGATAGCTCAGTGATACTGCAGGTAGGGTATGACAGAGACAGTGGAAAGTAGACCCAGACTGAAGAAGAGATGGTAGATAGAAAAGAGGAGGGGAAAAGACTTCACGATCAAGACAGACTGACACACACAGCAGGAGGAAGAAGGGAAGAAGAGGCTGAGATGACGGGGCTGTTGTTGGTCTCAGGAGCCACTGTGTCCAGTATATTCCACTGTGCTGGACAATAAATCGTCTCTTTCTCTTCAGCCCTTCAGTTCTTGGTGTAGACCACTGGAAGCGGAACACAGGTCCCTTGCCGGCCTGTGGAATGGAACTAAACAGAACAGAACTAAATCAGGAGTCAATTCTAGAATTGCCCTTTGATACCTGCACATGTGTGTACTCTGGCTGTTGGTATCAGTGACATTTATGGTTTGTTAACACAGAGAGGGGGGTTGGTGGACTGGCCGGGGGATTCTGTCTCTCCCTCACTGAACGGAGGCTGATCAATCTCACAGGGATGTGTAGGGGAAAGCACAAGCACACTAACGACGACACAGAGGAGAAGATAGCAAAATTCACATTAAAATACTAGAATCCAACTAACTTAATCTGCCTGACAGGTTACATCATCAATGGAAACTAGTCACCTTTAGAATTTTCATTTTATGGTTGTTGTATCAATTGACGTGTTTGATTAGTGTTCTCAGTGATGTGGCTTTATTACTGAGTGTCATAGTGCAGGGTATTAATAACACCGACCATTTCTCACATGTTGAGACTCTTTCTACTTACATCCAGCTGTGGTCTGGACCAGGGAGCTCTCCTTTAGCTGGAAAGGCTGTCTTGAGTGTGGCCCCTATATGGGATATCCAATACACTGACCTTCTCTGACATTCACTGTATATTACAGTGATGTTACAGTGAATGACAGTGGACATCAGACAGGTGTGAGTGCAGGCATGTTAAAATCCCAAACAGTACAGGATGAATACGGTGGTGAAGCCGTGGGACAGCTGAGGGAGGAAGTCACCAAATCATGAACTAATTGCTTAAGAAACTGACACAAGGCAGATCTTAGCTAACATTTGCCAGCTAGCTAACGTTAGCCACTTAGCCACCTAGCTAAAATTCATAACATATTTTGCACGTTTTGCAAATTGGTAACATATAATACAAATTGCAATTCGTAACATATCCTATGAAATTGGTGATGGACATGCACAAATTCATACATACCATATGAAATGTAACATATCATACTAAATGGAGTGTTAATTAATCAGGCTAAAACCTACTGTGATTAACCGTGTATTATGACCCTGTGAGCAGTGAATTTGCATGTTTGTACAATTGCGTTTCATTGGGCTAGGCCCGGTTTGCAGTGAAGTGGTAGTAGGACCTTGGATGTTGAGTTCTCCTTAACCGTACACCTCTTTAGTATGTGTAGTGTCACTTTTTAGCAATGGTGGGAAAAGTACCCAATTGTCATACTTGAGTAAAAGTAAAGATACCTTCAAAGAAAATGTAAAAGTTGAAAGTCACCCAGTAAAATACTACTTGAGTACATTTACATTTGAGTAATTTAGCAGATGCTCTTATCCAGAGCAACTTACAGTTAGTGCATTCATCTTAAGATAACTAGGTGGGACAACCACATATCACAGGCATAGAAAGTGCAAGTGCTGGTTAAGTGGGGGGGGGTTCGAGGTGAGGAGGAGGATTATTTAAGATACTGAAGAGGTAGGGTTTCAGATGTTTTCGAAAGATGGGCAGGGATTCTGCTGTCCTAGCTTCAGGGGGAAGCTGGTTCCACCATTGGGGTGCCAGGACAGAGAAGAGCTTGGACTGGGCTGAGCGGGAGGTGTCCTCCCGTAGGGGTGGCAGGGCCAAGAGACCCGAGGTGGCAGAACAGAGTGCTCAGGTTGGGATGTAGGGTTTGAGCATAGCCTGAAGGTGGGGAGGACAGTTCCTCTTCCTGCTCTGCAGGTAAGCACCATGGTCTTGTAGTGGATGTGAGCTTCAACTGGAAGCCAGTGGAGTGTGCGCATTTCTAATTTCCCGCAGTTCTATTAACGATGGTGAGGGCAGGTGTTCGCCCGGCGTTAGCAAAGGACACTATCTACCGGTGTCACTGGCTCTAGCTAACAATAACAACAACGAAGCTATATACAGGGGGTACCCGTACTGAGACAATGTGCTGGGGTACAGGTTAGTCGAGGTAATATGTACAGTTGAAGTCGGAAGTTTACATACACTTAGGTTGGAGTCATTAAAACTCATTTTTCAACCACACCACAAATGTCTTGTTAACAAACTCTAGTTTTGGCAAGTCTGTTAGGACATCTACTTTGTGCATGACACAAGTAATTTTTCCAACAATTGTTTACAGACAGATTATTTCACTTATAATTCACTGTTTCACAGTTTCAGTGGGTCAGAAGTATACATACACTAAGTTGACTGTGCCTTTAAACAGATTGGAAAATTCCAGAAATTATGTCATGGCTTTAGAAGCTTCTGATAGGCTAATTGACATCATTTGAGTCAATTGGAGGTGTACCTGTGGATGTATTTCAAGGCCTACCTTCAAACATCATGGGAAAATCAAAAGATTCTAGACCTACACAAGTCTGGTTCATCCTTGGGAGCAATTTCCAAACGCCTGAAGGTACCACGTTCATCTGTACAAACAATAGTACGCAAGTATAAACAACATGGAACCACGCAGCTGTCATACCACTCAGGAAGGAGACGCGTTCTGTCTCCTAGAGATGAACGTACTTTGGTGCGAAAAGTGCAAATCAATCCCAGAACAACAGCAAAGGACCTTGTGAAGATGCTGGAGGAAACAGGTACAAAATGAGCTATATCCACAGTAAAACGACATAACCTGAAAGGCCGCTCAGCAAGGAAGAAGTCACTACTCCAAAACCGCCATAAAAAAGCCAGACTACGGTTTGTTACTGCACATGGGGACAAAGATCGTACTTTTTGTAGAAATGTCCTCTGGTCTGATGAAACAAAAATAGAACTGTTTGGCCATAACAACCATTGTTATGTTTGGAGGAAAAAGGGGAAGCTTGCAAGCCGAAGATCACCATCCCAACCGTGAAGCACAGGGGTGGCAGCATCATGTATTTTTCTGCAGGAGGGACTGGTGCACTTCACAAAATAGATGGCAACATGAGGCAGGAAAGTTATGTGGATATATTGAAGCAACATCTGAAGACATCAGTCAGGAAGTTAAAGCTTAGTCGCAAATGGGTCTTCCAAATGGACAATGACCCCAAGCATACTTCCAAAGTTGTGGCAAAATGGCTTAAGGACAACACAGTCAAGGTATTGGAGTGGCCATCACAAAGCCCTGACCTCAATCCCATAGAAAATGTGTGAGAACTGAAAAAGTGTGTGCGAGCAAAGAGGCCTACAAACCTGACTCAGTTACACAAGCTCTGTCAGGAGGAATGGGACAAAATTCACCCAACTTATTGTGGGAAGCTTGTGGAAGGATACCCGAAACATGTGACCCAAGTTAAACAATTTAAAGGCAATGTTACCAAATACTAATTGAGTGTATGTAAACTTCTGACCCACTGGGAATGTGATGAAATAAATAAAAACTGAAATAAATAATTCACTCTTCTATTATTCTGACATTTCACATTCTTAAAATAAAGTGGTGATCCTAACTGACCTAAAACAGGGAATCTTACTGGGATTAAATGTCAGAAATTGTGAAAAACTGAGTTTTAATATATTTGGCTAAAGTGTATGTAAACTTCCGACTTCAACTGTAGGTAGGTGTAAAGTGACTATGCATAGTAAATAAACAGTGAGTAGCAGCAGTGTAAAAAACGGGGGTCAATGCAAATAGTCCGGGTAGCCATTTGATTAATTCACTTTTTAGCAGGTGTATGGTTTGGGGATAGAAGCTGTTAAGGACCCTTTTGGACCTAACCTTGGCACTCCGATACTGCTTTCCGTGCACTAGCAGAGAGAACAGTCTATGACTTGGCTGGAGTCTTTGACAATTTTTAGGGCCTTCCTCTGACACCGCCTGGTATAGAGATCCTGGATGCCAGGAAGCTTGGCCCCAGTGATGTACTGGGACGTACGCAGTCCAGTGGAGGCTGTTGAGGGGAGGACGGCTCATAATATTGTCTGGAATGGAGCTAATGGAATGGAATGGCATCAAACACATTATTCAGCTCCAGCCAAGGTTCCACCAACCTCCTGTGGTATGCACTACCCTCTGTAGGGTCTTACAATCGGATGCCGAGCAGTTGCCATACCAAGCTGTGATTTAACCAGTCAGGATGCTCTTGATGGGAGAGTTAAGGTGGTGTTGGCAGGGTGCATTCTACTGGGATTGGTATTCTGTAGGGGAATAGGGATTTAAAAATAGTGGGAAGTCTTTCGGCAGTACGGGGCAGGATTTTAATAGTAGATATCGATTGGAGAGGTACATTTCTTCGAATAATTATTGTACTTGCACCATCGACACCCAAAGAAAGGAGGGAAACGCTTACCAACTAAATGCTATTTTTATGATAAACAGACAGGTTTTTATGGGGGAGATGACCGTGGGTAATCTGGGAGGGAAATACAATTTGGTTGATATTTATATAGTGGCGCATGCAAATTATCCCGGGTTCATCTGGGGAAACCGCAGGGGCGAGAGGAGCCGCATAGATTGTGTTTGTCAGGTGTGGACTCTGCACGCGTCACTCCGGTCTTCTATACTGACCACAGTTGCCTGTCTCTATTTCTGCCTTAAATAATAACAATACCTTGTGTAAAGACCCTGAATTAATCTCTAACTTTGTGTATTCTTTCTATGAAAATGTGTATAAATCTAATTTGAATGGGATTGAATATGAGCTTTTTATGAAACATGTCCATGCTCATGCTCCAATGATTTCTGATGAGTTCACGTCCATATGGAAAGATTCGTTTTTTAATAGTAGATATTAGATTAGAAATGCTCTTAAATCTATGAAGAAAGGCAAAGCACCTGGAACAGATGGTCTTTCTGTACAATTGTATTTACACTTTTGGGAACATTTAGAGGGACCAGTGTTCAACATGTTCCAAGAATTCCTAGCTAATGGTGAGATGATTACTACCATGGAGCAAGGGGTTATTTCCTTAATACCAAAACCTGATAAAGATCGCTTTTTCATAGATCATTTGAGACCTATTACATTATTAAATACAGATTATAAATGGATAACTTTAGCATATGCCAATAGACTTAAATTGGGCCCAAACCATCTTATTAATGAAGTGGTTTCATGAAAGGTCGCCACATCAGCTGTAACATTAGGTTCGTTTTAGACTTGATTCATGACGCTGATTCAATTGACTCCAACGTTTTTATTTTATTCCTCGACTTTTGTAAATAATTTGATACAATAGAACACACATTTCTTATACATTCGCTGTACACTTTTGGTTTTGGGACTATAGCTTTGTCTCTGTTATCAATATGTTTTATAAAGATATTCATATTTATATTATGATTAATTGTAACACATCTCAAATATTTCATATTCACCGTAGTGTACTCCCTATTTCAGATTTCTTATTCCTTTTAGTTGTAGAATTACTATCTATTAGCATTTTAAACAACCCTGAATTAAAAGGTATTCCAATATTTGGAAAATAAATACAAATATTTCAGTTAGCAGACGATACCGCTCTGTTTCTAAAAGACAAGGATCAAGTTGCTATTGCACTTAATATCATCAAATCATTCTCTTCAGCTTCTGGTCTGGAACTGAATTTAAATAAATGCGAAATATTATCCATACGTAAATCATTTTTTACCAATCTATTGAGAATATTCCAGTGAAAGATAATGTGAAATATTTAGGGGTGCACATGGCGAAAAACATATTGTCTGTCAACATCTCAATTTCTCTCAGAGATTCAAGAAAACTAAATCCATCTGTAACTGGTTCCATCGTGACCTCTCTATTATTGGAAGGGTTATATTGTCCAAAGCAGAGGGTCTGTCACGTTTTGTCTACCCTGCTGTATCCCTATTTGTAGCTGATCAAACCAGCAAGGATACCAACAAAACTTTCCTAGACTTTATATGGAAAAATAAACAACGCAAAATTAAGGATTCTGTAATATGAAACCAAAGAGCTGATGGTGGGTTTGAAGTACTAGATTTCATTGATATCAACAATACCTTTAAAGTTAACTGGATGAAAAGATGTATGCTTATGTAACCAATGTGAAATGGCTAGCTAGTTAGCGGTGGTGTGCGCTAATAGCGTTTCAATCGGTGACATCACTTGCTCTGAGACCTTGAAGTAGTTCTTCCCCTTGCTCTGCAAGGGCCGTGGCTTTTGTGGCGCGATGGGTAACGATGCTTCGTGGGTGTCAGTTTTTGATATGTGCAGAGGGTCCCTGGTTCGAACCCAGGTAGGGGCGAGGAGAGGGACGGAAGCTATACTGTTACACTTAGCTAAGAATCTATATGGTACTTCATTCCCTGTGATATTTGTATGAAATTGGGTGGTCTTCAAATTTTTGTGAAAGTGCAACTATTCTGCAGCAAAATTACCCATCAAACTGGCCAAATTTCATGAACAAGCCCTTTTTTGGAAACCATGTTATGTCTTCTGCCATGCCATATGTTGTTGATTTAGACCAAACGTGGTGTGGTAGGGAGAAAATGAACCTGGAACTTGCAATTGCACAGAGTGTTCAGGGATATATAGGGTGCGTTCATAAATTCACCCTGGCTATCTACTCGGATTTCAGAGCACTCTCGTCTGAGTGTGCCAGAGCGCAGAATAACTGTGCAACACCTGTTGAATATGACCGGTGTCAAATCAAATCACATTTCATTGGTCACATACACATGGTTAGCAGATGTTAATGCGAGTGTAGTGAAATGCTTGTGCTTCTAGTTCCGACCATGCAGTAATATCTAACAAGTAGTCTAACAATTTCACAACAACTACCTTATACACACACAAGTGTAAAGGAATGAATAAGCATATGTACATATTGTACATAAATGTACAATATGTACATAAATATATGGATGAGCGATGGCCGAAAGGCATAGGCAAGATGGTATAGAGTACAGTATATACATATGAGATGAGTAATGTAGGGTATGTAAACATTATATAAAATGGCATTGTTTAAAGTGGCTAGTGATACATTTATCACATTCAATTTTTCATTATTAAAGTGGCTGGAGTTGAGTCATGTAGGCAGCAGCCTCTCTGAGTTAGTGGTGGCTGTTTAACAGTCTGATGGCCTTGAGATAGAAGCTGTTTTTCAGTCTCTCGGTCCCTGCTTTGATGCACCTGTACTGACCTCGCCTTCTGGATGATAGCGGGGTGAACAGGCAGTGGCTCGGGTGGTTGTTGTTCTTGATGATCTTTATGGCCTTCCTGTGACATCGGGTGGTGTAGGTGTCCTGGAGGGCAGGCAGTTTGTCCCCGGTGATGCGTTGTGCAGACCTCACTACCCTCTGGAGAGCCTTACGTCAGTAAACGTCGGCAAAAAAAGTAATGAAATTGTTGCCAGCAGCACAGTTACAGTCACCAAGGATCTAGATATCATGACAACAGCCTAACGAGCTCTGCTAGGGCGAGTAAAATGGTTAGAGTGAGGTGTTCTCTCATTTGTGTCTGGAAGTAGCTAGCCAAATTTAGCCAGTTAGCTTGGGTGTTTGCCGTTGTGCGGTCAGAACGTTGGATCAACCCTACTCCTCGGCCAGAGCGTCCAGTGTGGCTCGGAACCTCCGAGAGCGAAACTGTCTGAATATTGTGTAGCGACCCGCACAGACAGCTGTGTGTTATGTGTTAGGCTAGGAGGTGGTTGTGTTGTACTGACCAGTACCCGGTGTTCGCGGGGTCCGACATGTCAATCAACCTGCTATCTGCCAATCACGGGAATGCCTGGAATGTTCTGATGCCGGGCATCCTGGTGGTTGGCGGAGTGGCGTGGAGGGGGGGTTGGGCAGGGGGGTGGAGCATTGGAAGTTAAGACCAGGTTCAGCCTTTGTTCTCTCTCTCTTACGTCTGGGCTTCACAAGAGAAGGTCACGATTGGCTTGTGGGTTATCTGTCATCTATTTGGCGTGTGCTACGGCCCAAACAGTAGCCTGTGTAAAGTTGGTTTAATAAACTGTCAATTCGCAAACTCAAGCCTCTGTCTGGACAATTGTTCATTTATGATCTAGTCGGGTCATTACATTGGTGTCAGAAGTAAAAACGTTGATACAAGTTAGCCAGCTAGCTAGCTGACTTATGTGGCTAGCTACCGTAGGTGAGAACGGGGATTGAAAATGCTTCGAGGGAATCCGAAAGTGGAGGTAGGGGACGATTATGGCCAAGGAGGTGCGTGTGAATGGACGTCGGGGGTTCTGTCTGAGGAGATCGCCAGGGCGTCGGAGCGCAGAGGCCGCTTGAGGGAGGACGTTAGAGCGATGGCGGCTGAAGCGGGCATGAGTGCTTCGTCGACTGTATTTCGCGCGGATTCTGGTGGGCGGACCGAAGTGGTGACGTCGACGCGGCGTGACGAGGAATCTGGGGCTCAGGATGTAAACAAACATGGCGGCGCCCAGTTCCCGGCTGCGTCCGTATCTGTTAAGACCCCGAAGTATTCCGGTAAGGCGGATTGGGAAGCTTTTCATGCTCAGTTTGAACTGTTAGCTCATTTTAGGGGGTGGTCGGATGAAGAAAGGGCACTGCAGTTGGCTTTATGCCTCACGGATGAAGCTCTGGCCTGTTTGATATTGATTAGCCCCGAGGACAGGCATGATTATGGTGCTTTAGTGGGAGCACTGAGGAGGCGCTATGGACAGTGTGTACAGCCCGGGCTACTGCGCTCCGAACTGAGTAATAGACGCAGGCAGCCTGGAGAGCCTCTACGGGTGCTAGCTAATGACATTGAGAGCCTCTCTCGGCGGGCATATGCTCACATGCCCCCCTCCGTGCAGAGCGAGCTAGCACGGGACCAGTTCATACAGGCGCTCTCTCCTACGGAGCTGCGCATACAGACCCAGCTGGCTCATCCTGAGTCATTGCAGACAGCCTTGGAGACGGCTTTGGAGAGGGAGCTGGTGTGGGCTGGGGCTTCAGCTGGGGCTTTGGTGGGGGTGCAGGGAGACACACCCTCTGTGCGAGCTGGGGGGCAGAGCAGCCCGGAGCCGGAAAAGCCTGCTTGGGTGGCCGAAATGACAAAACTCATTCGTGCTGTGTCGCTACAGGCGGCACGAAACACACGCCCTGGTCCCAGGGTCTGCTGGGGTTGTGGCCAGCCAGGCCATCTGCGCCGAGATTGCCCCATGTCCCACAGAGCTCAGGGAAACGGCTCGGGGTCCGCATAGACCGGGTAGTGCGGACCCCTGGCTTTCTATCCCAACCACCATCATCTTCAGGAGGAGCCCACCGGCACAGACGGGGAAGCAAGGCTCCACTTCCCCCAGAAGCAGACGAGGGCAAGCGGATGGAGCCTGTTGTTGTGGTGGGCCGGACCTGTGTTGGGGACTTTTGTCATGTCCCTGTCACTGTGGAGGGGGTGCCCTGCTCCGCCCTGGTGGACACTGGGTCCACAGTAACCCTGGTGAGGCCAGATATTGTGCCAGGTTGGACTCAGTGTGAGCCTACAACTGTGCAGCTCCGCACAGTCACAGGTGAGCTGGCACCCATGAAAGGGAAGGGAATAATGACTCTGACAGTAGGGGGCAGGACTGTGCGTCATCCTGTGTGGGTGGCGGCTGTGCAGGACCCTTGTATCCTGGGGTTGGACTTTCTTAGGAGCACAGGCTGCCAGTTAGACCTAAATAGGGGCACACTGAGCTTCCAGGGAGGGACGGAAGTCACCATGGCCCCCCCTAATGTCACATTCACTCAACCCAACAAACCCTTTACTCCAACAGTTAAAGCAGCAGAGACTCATGGCTGCGCCCCCTCCCCCACAGCTGTGTGTGACTTTTCCCCAGTCCCCCTGTCACCTACGGCGGTGTGTTACATTCCCCCAGCTACCTCCATGACACAGCCCTCTGTGAGCCCGGGCCGCACCCCCCCAGCCCAGCTACCCCAGATGGGAGAGGAGAGGACACTGTCTGCAGTGAGGGAGATATGGGGGAGGAACTGTGTTGGTCTTGACCCCGAGCAGCAGGAACGGTTGTGGCAGTTGCTGTTTGAATTCAGAGACAGCTTTGCGTTGAGTGAGGAAGAGGTGGGTCAGACTCATCTGGTGCAGCATGAGATCGACACAGGTGATGCTCGACCCATCAAGATGCGTCCCCGCCGTATCCCGCTGGCACGCCAGGAGGCGGCAGACAAGGCTGTGTTGGAGATGCAGCGGGCAGACTTCATTGAGCCCTCAGACAGCCCCTGGGCGGCGCCAGTCGTCATGGTTCCGAAGAAGGGGGGCAAGCTGAGGTTCTGTGCGGACTACAGGCGGCTGAATGAGGTAACCAGGAAGGACTCATACCCCATACCACGTATCGATGAGTCGCTGGACCTGGTTAGGGGGTCCTCCTGGTTCTCCTCACTAGACCTCCGCAGTGGCTACTGGCAGGTGCCCCTCTCCCCAGAGGCCAGAGCCAAAACTGCGTTCTCCACTAACAGAGGACACTGGCAGTTCAAGGTCCTGTGCTTTGGCCTGTGCAACGCTCCAGCTACTTTTGAGCGTTTGATGGACAGGGTGCTGGATGGCATCCCCCGACAGCAGTGTCTGGTATACCTCGATGACATCCTGGCCCATGGCAGCTCCTTCCAGTCAGCCCTGGGGGCGCTACGGCGTGTGCTGGAGAGGGTGGCTGCCGCAGGTCTGAAGCTCCACCCCGAGAAGTGCCACTTCATGAGGAGAGAGGTGTCCTTCTTGGGCCACCGAGTGGGGAAGGAGGGGATCAGCACCATGGAGGACAAGGTAGGGGCTGTCAGAGACTGGCCCACCCCCACCGACCAGCGTCAGCTGAAGAGCTTCCTGGGCCTGGCCTCGTACTACAGGAGGTTTGTACGGGGCTTCTCAAGCGTTGCTGCTCCACTGAACCGCCTGCTGCCGAAGGACAAGGCTTTCACTTGGACAGTGGAGTGTGAGGAGGCGTTCAACACCCTCAAACGTGCACTGATCGAGGCCCCCGTGCTCGCCCCCCCTGACCTCACCTTGCCCTTTATCCTGGACACAGACGCGAGCAATGTGGGCATGGGTGGGGTGCTGGCCCAGGTGGGGCCAGAGGGGGAGAGAGTGGTGGCGTACTTCAGCAAAACATTTGACAAACATGAGCGCCGCTACTGTGTCACCCGGCGGGAGCTCTTGGCTGTTGTGGCTTCCGTCAAACACTTCAAGTACTACCTGGGTGGTCTGCCCTTTACTGTAAGGACTGACCACTCTGCTCTCCAGTGGCTCATGTCTTTCAGAGAGCCAGAGGGGCAGGTGGCACGCTGGTTGGAGGAGCTTCAGCCGTATGACTTCACGGTGGTGCATAGGGCAGGGGCACGCCACTCCAACGCCGACGCCATGTCCCGTCGGCCCTGTACTGCAGACGGCTGCCGCCACTGTGAACGGAGAGAGGGACGGGAAAGAGAGCTGCGGGCAGAGGAGGGTGTCTGTGCCACAGTGTGTCGGGCGAGCGGGCCTGTCTGCTGTGAGCTGCAGACTGTCGACGTGGCTGAATGGCGGCAGCAGCAGGGACGGGACACAGACCTACAGCCAGTGCTACAGTGGGTAGAGGCGCAGGTGAGGCCACCATGGGAAGAGGTGACAGCGCTCTCACTCGCGACCAAAGGGTTGTGGTCGAAGTTTGAGAGACTGCGGCTGGCTGATGGCGTGCTACAGCGGGCATGGAAGGAGTCAGCTACTGGAGAGGAGAGGTGGCAGGTGGTGGTCCCAAAAGCATTGCGGGAGGCTGTGCTCCAGAGTACTCATGGGGGGGTGGGGACTGGACACTTTGGGGTCACAAAAACACTGCGCCGTCTCCGTCAGGGCTTCTACTGGGGGCAGCACAAGAGGGATGTGGAGGACTTTTGTCGCCGCTGTGACAACTGCACAGCGAGAAAGGGCCCCCCAGGCCGCTCTCATGCTCAGCTCCAACAGTTCCCAGTGGGGGCTCCCATGGAGAGGGTGGGAGTGGATGTAGTTGGGCCGTTCCCCACCACAGACAGTGGAAACCGCTGGGTGCTCACGGCCATGGACTATTTCACAAAATGGCCCGAGGCCTATGCTCTGCCTGACCAGGAGGCAGAGACCATCGTCGACGCCCTGACAGCGGGGATGTTCAGCAGGTTTGGAGCTGCAGAGTCCATCCACAGCGACCAAGGCAGAAACTTTGAGTCCCGTGTGTTCGCCACCATGTGTGAGAGGCTGGGTATGCACAAGACCCGCACTACTCCTCTCCATCCTCAAAGTGATGGCCTTGTGGAGCGCTTCAACAAAACGCTTGGACAGCAGCTGGCCATCGTCTCTTCCAAACACCAGCGTGACTGGGACAAGCACCTGCCTATGGTCCTCATGGCATGCCGCTCCGCTGTCCAAGACTCCACCTCCTGCACGCCTGCCCTCCTCATGCTGGGGAGAGAGATCCGCACCCCTGCGGAGATGGCGTTTGGTCGGCCCCTGGATAGCCCTCATGTTCCTCCGGGGCCGGAGTATGCCCGGAGACTCCAGGACCGCCTGGAGACAGCCCACACCTTCGCCAGAGAGCAGCTGGTGAATGCAGGTGTGAGGCAGAAAAGGAACTATGACGTGCACACCCGGGGAAGGCACTTTGTGGCTGGGGAGCTGGTCTGGGTCTACAGCCCCCTAAGGAAAAAAGGCAGATGCCCGAAGTTGGACAGTCACTGGGTGGGACCCTGCAGTGTCCTGGAGAGGGTAGGGGAGGTTGTGTACCGGGTGCAGCTTCCTCCCAGGGGGAGAAAGGTGGCACTGCACCGGGACAGGTTAGCCCCATACAGAGGGGCCTCTTCTCCCCAAACCCCAGGAACCCCCACAATTCCCCTCTCTGGCAATGACATTCTCCAGGCACCCACCCTCAGGTGCCGCAGACAAGGCTCCAGACAGCCCACTCCCCCTGTCTCCCCCCCTGTGTCACCGCGTGGTTCCCCAGAGCCACGGACTGTATTACCCGTTCCCGCTTCCTTGTCCCCCATATCCCTGCCTTCATCCCCTGGTTCCCAGAGGGGCACTCTGCGACCATCACGGCCACGCAGGCAAAGGAGACCTCCGGGTCGCTTCAGAGACTTTGTTTGTTCCCTCGGGGACGAGGGACTTTGTGGTGGGGGGGCTGTGTAGCGACCCGCACAGACAGCTGTGTGTTATGTGTTAGGCTAGGAGGTGGTTGTGTTGTACTGACCAGTACCCGGTGTTCGCGGGGTCCGACATGTCAATCAACCTGCTATCTGCCAATCACGGGAATGCCTGGAATGTTCTGATGCCGGGCATCCTGGTGGTTGGCGGAGTGGCGTGGAGGGGGGGTTGGGCAGGGGGGTGGAGCATTGGAAGTTAAGACCAGGTTCAGCCTTTGTTCTCTCTCTCTTACGTCTGGGCTTCACAAGAGAAGGTCACGATTGGCTTGTGGGTTATCTGTCATCTATTTGGCGTGTGCTACGGCCCAAACAGTAGCCTGTGTAAAGTTGGTTTAATAAACCGTCAATTCGCAAACTCAAGCCTCTGTCTGGACAATTGTTCATTTATGATCTAGTCGGGTCATTACAATATGAACAGACAATCTGACAATGTTCTGAATTTACGAACGTCCAGAGCGCACTCTGGCACTCCAGATTGAATTTAGGAACACACATCCGAGATGCACCTGCCAGCTATTACTGTAAATGTGGACCATGAAAAGGCTTTTGACAAGGTAAACCATTCGTTTTTATGTAGAGTTCTGAACAATTTCGTTTTTTTATTTTTTATGATATGGGTAAGAAGGGATTTATAGTAGACTGATGTTGGTAGCAGGGTAAATATTACGAATATTGGTAAATATTGGTATAATTACGCAATTACGAAGTGTCAGACAGGGGGACCCTCTCTCAGAGCTATGTACGTGTTATATATTGAAATGTTCGCATGCAAGAGATATTCAAGAAATGTCACAATTTTATATTTTAGACGACCTGAGCATGAAAGAGGCAATCAACGTCATTGATGAGTTCTCTGTTGCCTCCGGGTCGAAGATGAACAAGAATAAAACATAAATAAAATATATGGGACAGTGGAAATGGAGAACTGTTTATGTGGTTTGAATGTGTGCACGGGACCAATGGCAGTGCTTGGGATATCTTTCGGAAATGAAATTAAAGGTGACCTGTTGAATTGGAAATACAAACTCATTTCGATTAATAAAAGATTGGGACTGTGGAAATAAAGTGAGGCGACTATCTTTTAGCGGACATTCTGCCTTCATTACTTCACCTTGCCTATGTGTTTACGGTTAAGGGTCATGGTGGAGTGGGATAGTAGTAAGCCAAAAACTGAAATGATCCCTTTACATTTTAAGAAAAAAGTGAATGGGCAGAGAAAACGCTTGTCTGCAAAGTAAAAGAACATGTAATCAACCACAGAATGCTATATGTTAAATTGCTACTGATACAATTAAAATGTTTAGACAACAGACTGAACTATTTTAATTCGCTTGTTTTACACAGACGTCTTTCAGTTCGTTCAACATTATAAAATCATAATTTGGCCCTGAATACATTTTGTCCCAGGGAGAATGGTTTTGCAATTGAAACAATGCCCTATGTTTTATGGGAATTTTCTTTAGCCCATTAGTTAACAAGAAAATAAAAAGAGATTTGTGATATATAAATAAAAAAAAGATTATGAAGAGGTAGCCAAATTAGAACTAAAACATTTGGAAAAGTATTACAATTAGTAACTAGTATCCCTTATCAAGGCAAAACTTTGAGAGGCCATATGTAGCGCGGTCAATGACACCATCAAGTGGTCACCGACGGGATTGGTTCAATTTATGAAACAAGAAATGGAAGGAAAAAAAATGCAATTCGAAATAGATAAGTGGGGCATCATATGTGTAAAATGTATATGGAAAGGGATATGCCTTTCATTGTAAATTTATTTTTATATATATGTATAATTGTATTTTCAATTGTATTTTGTAAATATTTGATATACACTGAGGTTTATTATGAGTTCCCTTTGTATAGGCCATGTGTATGTTTTTATAAAAATGTTTATTATCCTTTTAACCCCTAAGCCTACAATTTCCGCGCATCCGCGGAAATCTAATTAACATAATAAAGAAATTCCCATTAAAATCCGTGTTTAAGCTAAAGATATATATTTTTTTGTATGGGCTGCGTCTCAATCCACCACATATGCTGATATCGCCCTTCCGCATCTGGGGTGAAAGGTGGCAGAGCTAGAGCGGTGTTTGTCAGACCATGAGACATCCCAAAAAACGATCTGAACGGTTTGGCCTACAAAGTATCATGAAGGCCTATCCTTTTGTCCTGATTTGGTCATCGTCATGTTCCTCTCAAACCCCTGTCAAATTGCTACCATATGATCCATAACAGGTTAATATTTGAATATTAGAACTCATTATAATAGTTAATATGATCATTTCACAAGACTCAAATAGCCCATATGACCTGTGTGTGTAAATCTAAATACAATTGTATTTGTCACATGCACCAAATACAACAGGTGTAGACTTTACCGTGACATACTTAGTCTACCTATGAGCCCTTTCCAAACAATGCAGAGTTAAGAAAATGTCCAAATTAACATAGAAAATAGTAACACAATAAATAACAATAGCGAAGCTATATACAGTGGCAAGAAAAAATGTGAACCCTTTGGAAATACCTGGATTTCTGCATAAATTGGTCATAAAATTTGATCTGATTTTCATCTAGGTCATAACAATAAACAAACACAGTCTGCTTAAACTAATAACACACAAATTATTGTATTTTTCTTGTCAATATTGAATACATCATCGAAACATTCACAATGTAGGTTGGGAAAGTATGTGAACCCCTAGGCTAATGACTTCTCCAAAAGCTCATTGGAGTCAGGAGTCAGCTAACCTGGAGTCCAATCAATGAGACGAGATTGGAGATTTTTATTTATTTATTTATTTATGTCACCTTTATTTAACCAGGTAGGCAAGTTGAGAACAAGTTCTCATTTACAATTGCGACCTGGCCAAGATAAAGCAAAGCAGTTCGACACATACAACAACACAGAGTTACACATGGAGTAAAACAAACATACAGTCAATAATACAGTAGAAAAATAAGTCTATATACAATGTGAGCAAATGAGGTGAGATATATTTGAGGTAAAGGCAAAAAAAAGGCCATGGTGGCGAAGTAAATACAATATAGCAAGTAAAACACTGGAATGGTAGATTTGCAGTGGAAGAATGTGCAAAGTAGAGATTGAAATAATGGGGTGCAAAGGAGAAAAATAAATAAGTACAGTAGGGGGAGAGGTAGTTGTTTGGGCTAAATTATAGATGGGCTATGTACAGGTGCAGTAATCTGTGAGCTGCTCAGATGTTGGTTGGAGCTGCCTTGCCCTATAAAAAACACTCACAAAATTTGAGTTTGCTGTTCACAAGAAGCATTGCCTGAATTAGCCATGTTGGAAAAGAAAATCCATATCTCTGTCCAGTGTCTGTGTTCTTTTGCCCATCTTAATCTTTTCTTTTTATTGGCCAGTCTGAGATATGGCTATTTCTTTGCAACTCTGCCTAGAAGGCCAGCATCCCGGAGTCGCCTCTTCACTGTTGATGTTGAGACTGGTGTTTTACGGGTACTATTTAATGAAGCTGCCAGTTGAGGACTTGTGAGGCGTCTGTTTCTCAAACTAGACACGCTAATGTACTTGTCCTCTTGCTCAGTTGTGCACCGGGGCCTCCCACTCTTCTTTCTATTCTAGTTAGAGCCAGATTGCTCTGTTCTGTGAAGGGAGTAGTACACAGCATTGTACAAGATCTTCAGTTTCTTGGCAATTTCTCGCATGGAATAGCCTTCATTTCTCAGAACAAGAATAGACTGAAGAGTTTCAGAAGAAAGGTCTTTGTTTCTGGCCATTTTGAGCCTGTAATCGAACCCACAAATGCTGATGCTCCAGATACTCAACTAGTCTAAAGAAGGCAGTTTTATTGCTTCTTTAATCAGAACGACAGTTTTCAGCTGTGCTAACATAATTGCAAAAGGGTTTTCTAATGATCAATTAGCCTTTTAAAATGATAAACTTAGATTAGCTAACACAACGTGCCATTGGAACACAGGAGTGATGGTTGCTGATAATGGGCCTCTGTACGCCTATGTACTGTAGATATTCCATTAAAAATCTGCCGTTTCCAGCTACAATAGTCATCTACAACATTAACAATGTCTACACTGTATTTCTTATCAATTTTATGTTATTTTAATGGACCAAAAATGTGCTTTTCTTTCAACAACAAGTACATTTCTAAGTGACCCCAAACTTTTGAACGGTAGTGTACGTTTCTTCAACAACAGGTTATGGTCAGTAATGTCAAAGGCTGTACTGAAATTGAACAGTACAGCTCCCACAATCTTCTTATCAATTTATTTCAACCAATCATCCATCATTTGTGTCAGTGCCGAGAATGTTGAGTGCCCTCCTTCTCTATAAGCATGCTGAAAGTCTGTTGTTTATTTGGTTACAGAGAAATAGCATTGTATTTGGTCAAAGACAATTTGAAAAAAGTTTGCTGAAAGCTTGCAGCAAGCTTATAGGTCTGCTGTTAGAACCAGTAAAGGCCGCTTTACCACTCTTGGGTAGCGGAATTACTTTTGCTTCCCTCCAGGACTGAGGACAAAGACTTTCCTCTAGGCTCAGGTTAAAGATATGACAGACATGAGTGGCTATTGAGTCAGCTACCATCCTCAGTAGCTTTCCATCTAAGTTTTCAATGACAAGAGGTTTGTCATTATTGATCGCTAACAATCATTTTCCCACCTCTCCCACACTAACTTTACAAAATTCAAACTTGCAATGCTTTTTTTCATTATTTAAAAAAAATGCATGAATACGATGGCTCACTGTTTGTTGTTGGCATTTCCTGCCTAAGTTTGCCCACGTTGCCAATGAAGTAATCATTAAAATAATTGGCAACATCAAATGGTTTTGTGATGAATAAGCCATCTGATTCGATGAAAGATGTTCAGTTTGTCTTTCTGCCCATAATTTCATTTAAAGTACTTCAAAGTTTTTTTCCCATCATTCTTTATATCATTAATCTTGGCTTCATAATAAAGTTTCTTCTTCTTTTGTTGAGTTTAGTCACATAATTTCTCAATTTGCAGTATGTCAGCCAGTCAGATGTACAGCCAGACTTATTAGCCACTCCTTTTGCCCCCATCTCTTTCAACCATACAGTTTTTCAATTCCTCATCAATCCATGGAGCCGTAACAGTTCTATCAGTCAGTTTCTTAACAGGTGCATGTTTATCAATAACTGGAAAAGCAATTTCATAAATTCATCAAGTGCAGCGTCTGGATGCTCCTCATTAATCACATCAGACCAACAAATGTTTTTAACATCATCCACATACGAGTCACAGCAAAATCTTTTGTATGATCTCGTATACATTATTTTAGGCCCAGCTGTTGGAACTTTGTCTTTCCTGGATATAGTCACTATATTGTGATCACTGCATCCAATGGGTACGGATACAGCTTTAGAACAAAGTTCTACAGCATTAGTAAAAATATATTGCTACATGTGGATGATCTTGTTCCTGTAGTGTTTGTAAACACCCTGGTAGGTTGATTAATAACCTGAACCAGATTACAGGCAATAGTTACAGTGAGAAGCATCCTCTTGAGCAGACAGCTTGATGAAAACCAGTCAATATTCAAGTCCCCAAGAAAGTAGACCTCTGTGTTTACATCACATACACTATCAAGCATTTTACACATATTATTTAGATACTGACTGTTGGCACTTGGTGGCCTATTGCAACACCCCAAAAGAAAAGGCTTTAGATGTCTCAAGTGAACCTGCAACCACAACACTTCAATAACACTTGACATAAGATCTTCTCTAAGCATTACAGGGATATGGCTCTGAATATATACAGCAACACCTCCCCCATAAACATTTCTGTCTCTTCTATAGATGTTATATCCTTGTATTGCTACTGATGTATCATCAAATGAATTATCTAAGTGAGTCTCAGAAAAGGCTAATATATGAATGTTATCTGATGTTAGCAAGTTATTGATTTCATGAACCTTATTTCTAAGGCTACATATATTAATATGGGCTATTTTCAGCCCTTTCCTGGGTAGCTTATCAGAGAGACATAATATGGAAAAGAGCAAACAAAGCAAGTAAAACAAATATGCATTCAGCAGTCCATTAATCAATTGGTGTGTGTGGTGCTGCGGGGTTGAAGCTACGGACCCATAGGCTTGGCTCTCTCATCCCTTCCAGGATTCTGGGAGGGAGGGTGGACAATGAGCCTGTCATAGCGGATGTAAGCAATGTCCCCCCTCGCTCTGGCAGCTTCCATGGCTGGGATCAGTTCTGTTGAATCAGGACACAAGGGCGAGTTAAAATAGGATTTGATTTGCTTTACAATTTTATACTATTAAAGGTGGTGATATTTCAATTGGATCTACTTACACTACACTCTTAAAAAAATAGTTCCAAAATGGTTCTTCGACTGTACCCATTGGAGAACCCTTTTTGGTTCCAGGTACAACCCTTTTTGATTCCAAGTAGAACCATTTTGGGTTCCATGTAGAACCGTTTTGGGTTCCATGTAGAATCCTTTTTGGAAAGGGTTCTACATGGAACCCAAAACATACTGAACAAAAATATAAACACAACATGTAAAGTGTTGGTTCCATGTTTCATGGAAATGGAGACCACGTGTATGGTGTGTGGGCAGGCGGTTGGCACATGTCAACATTGTGAACAGAGTGCCCCATGGTGGCGGTGGGGTTATGGTATGGGCAGGCATAAGCTACCGACAATGAATACAATTGCATTCTATCGATGGCAATTTGAATGCACAAAGATATCGTGATGAGATACTGAGGCCCATTGTCGTGTCATTCATCCCTCGCCATCACCTCATGTTTCAGCATGATAATGTACGGCCCCACATCGCAAGGGTCTGTGCACAAGAAAATACCCCAGTTCTTCCATGGCCCGCATACTCACCAGACATGTCACCCATTGAGCACGTTTGGGATGCTCTGGATTGACGTGTATGACAACGAAGGAGATGTGTCGCGCTGCATGAGGCAGATGGTGGTCACACCAGATACTGACTGGTTTTCTGATCCACCCCTACCTTTTTTTAAGGTATCTGCGACCAACAGATGCATATCTTGAAAATCAGTCATGTAAAATCCATAGATTAGGGACTAATTAATTTATTTCAATTGACTGATTTCCTTATATGAACTGTAACTCAGTAAAATCTTTGAAATTGTTTGTTGCATGTTGCGTTTATATTTTTGTTCAGAATACTTACCTGGCAGGTTTACCCAGTGCGCTTTACCCAAGCGCAGCCATTCATAGGCTAGGTTGTATCAACCTCATGATGGGTATAGAGAAAATATGAGTATCATGTAGTAGCCTAAACCTATCAATGTTACATTGAACTGGGTGAATGGAATATGAATGACAGTCATCTAATATGCTGTAATAGAGATAAGGTCATGAAAAAAAAAGACCGTCCTAGGCTTGAGGATGGACAGAATGACAGATTTGGGACAAGTCTAAGTTGTTAAGATTGTAGAACTTGTGTAGTGTATGCCCTGCATAACCCTTTTCCTAACCCTAACCTAATTCTCCTAACCTGCTGCGTAAATTCTCTAACCTGCCACGAAAAGCCAAATCTGACAAAGCTGTATCCCATCTAGTCAAAACGATGATTTCTTCTTCAATGAAAACACTCATTTTGAAGCCGACCTGTCAGACAACTCTGGTATAAGTCTGTTATTGATATTATTTCTAGATTGTGGACAATATTGTGAAATCATTGTCTCGTTTGTTGTATATTTGTATGCTATTGAATAGTGGTAACAGTTTTTGAATCTGGCACCCCAATAAGATTGTGTCTGTGGTTAAGTTCTTGTCTTACTGTAATTTGTTAGATTGCAATTTAACAAATTACATATGTCAAAAAACTGACTCCAGTGCTTATTTCAAACCAGAAGAGAATTGCTGATGGTCTTGGGTGGCGCAGCGGTCAAAAGCACTACAGCCTTTGGTTCGATTCTCAGACTGTGTCACAACCGGCCATGACTGAGAGCCCCATAGGAAGGCGCACACATGGCCCAGCGCAGTCCGGGGTAGGGGAGGGTTTGGCCAGTGGGGTTTTCCTTGGCTCATTGTGCTCTAGTGTAGTGGTTCCCAACCAGGGGTACTAGGACTCCTGGGGGTACTTAGTCTATCCACAAGGGGGGTACTTGAGAAGACTCATGAGGCGATAGTCCTACTGGTAAAATGCACATGAGGGGTACTTCAGGGGTACTCCAGGTAGAGTAAATTCAGTTGGTGGTACAGTAACTAAAGGGTTGGGAACCACTGCTCTAGCGACTCCTTGTGACAGGGCCGGGCGCCTGCAAGCTGACTCCGGTCGTCAGTCGAACAGTGCTTCCTCCGTCACTCCGGCTGACACCTGGGTTAAGCGAGCAGTGTGATAAGAAGTAGGCAGCCAGGTAGGTGTCACGTTCTGACCTTAGTTTCTTTTTTATGTCTTTATTTTAGTTTGGTCAGGTTGTGAGTTGGAGTGGGCATTCTATGTTGTTTTTCTATGTATTGTTCTGTATTTCTATTTCTATGTGTTTGGCCTAGTATGGTTCTCAATCAGAGGCAGGTGTCAGTCGCTGTCTCTGATTGGGAGCCATATTTAGGTAGCCTGTTTTTCATTGTGTTTTGTGGGTGATTGTTTCTTGTTTCCGTTTCAGTGTTTGCACCATTCGGGACTGTATCGGTTTTCATTTGATTCTCTTGTTCTTTTTTTGTATTCATTCTCGATTAAACATTTATTATGGATACGTACCACGCTGCATTTTGGTCCTCCTCTCTTTCCACCAACGAAAGCCATTACAGTAGGTCACAATTCGGGGAGAAAACTGGGTAAAAAAAATATGCTTGTGGCCATAGTACTGGGTTAGTACTGGGACAGGAGACTGCTTGGGAATACCAGGTGCCGTAAAACAAACATAAATAAATAAATAAAATAGAAGCAAAAACAGAAGAGGATTGCTGGAACACTTCTGCACTCATCGTGTCATGCACTGAAAAAGCACAAGAGGGCACTATATCATAACATTCAAGTATCCTCTCGTCTCGTCATCATTACTCCCCCAGTTATGTTATGTTGGTGGATCCAGACACTAATACACATTAGTCACATTTAAACTTGTGATAATATCCAGCTGGAGCGAGTTTATGTGACGTGTTTATGAAGTCCTCGTGCCAAGCAGTTGTACTCACTGGCTCTGCTTGTGATTTACTTATGCAATAACCTCTCCTCCACTTTGTAGAGGAGTGTGTATAACCCATAATGATGTGTGTGTGTGTGTGCGTGTTTGCGTGTGTGTGCGTGCGTGCGTGTGAATGCATAACCACAATGAACTCTGTTTTTTTTATAAAAGAAAAATGACTCCAATTGATTCCAAATAGGCTATATTTGACAAAAGGGAATGTACAAAAAACAGTAGTAGTCATAAACCGTAGTAAATTAAATGTACAAACTATACTAAACACAAAATGTCCTTCATGGTGTATAAATGCTTAAAGACATTGTCTTGAATCAATGTTATTGACATCTTAAAGAGGTGTAGGTAGCCTAGTGGTTAAGAGCGTTGGACAGGTAAGTAAAAGGTTGCTGGTTTAAATCCCAGAGTGTTTAATAGGTGAAACATGTGTCTATGTACCTTTGAGCAAGGCACTTAACCCCAGTTGCTCTGGAAAGAGCGTCCTGCTAAATGACTCAAATGTTTTATAAAATGTGGACACATGGCAGTGATATATTCTTCATTAATGCCCAGTGTGTCACTGCATAAACTAAAGGTAGTCTGCGGTGTGATTGAGATGCTTGCTCTTGATTTATTGCCTCTACTTCTAGAACAGTGTAAAAATCCCTGCTCCGTTTTTGTCTGCTATAACATTTTCGCACAATATATCAATGGTTTAAAGGCAACTTTTACATTAAAGGGATAGCATATAGCGTGGTGGTGTGAGGGGGGTTACTTCGGTTGAACTCAGGCCAGAGGAATGGTTTACTTTGTTCTTTAAACTATGGTGCCTATACTGTAGTCTTCCCAGATATTAGTTTGCTGCTGTAGTTTTTGTCCTCTTTCTCCTCCTCCCTTCTCTCCTTTCATTTCCTCCCTCTTATCCCATCTCCCTCCTCTCATCCCATCTCCTCTAATCTTGGCTCGCCCTTCCTCCCCCCACGCTCTCTCCCTCCTTTCTCCCTCTCTCTCTTTCTTACCCCCTTGTCTTTCTCTCTTTCTGCCTCTTCCTCTCTCTTTCCCTCCATCCCCCCTCTCTCCTCCTTGCACCCTCCTCCAACCTCAATCCCTCCCCTTTCTCCCCCTTCACACCCAGACCTTTCCCTTCCCGCCTCCCTCCCCTCCAGACCTGCTGCCTCCACAGCAGCCCCCTCCCAGGCCACGGTGTTTTGTAGCGGGCAGGTTCTTGTAGACGGCCCTGGAGTAAGGTATGAAGCAGAGTCCCAGCTGGAGGTGACGCGCCAGGCGGCAGTAGGCAGCCAGAGCCAGGACCAGGAGGGGGGTAACCAGGAGGAACCCGACCACCAGGAGGGCCACACAGCCCCCGTCGCTCAGCAGGTCCGAACAGTAGTGGGTCGTCCCCTGAGGGCGCACCTGGGGAGAGGAGAGCAGAGGGGGCAGGAGAGGAGAGTGACAAGGGTTGGTTTTTCTGGTTGATTATGTTGCTGTTTTTCACATGATCAGAAGAATGTGTTGCACCAACAATGAAGAGATTGACATCATGTTCTTATGACTGTATAATGACAATAATGCAATGTCAATGCAACAGAAATGCATTGATCTCAAATGTTGCTATAAAAAGCTAGTTTCTGACAAGCTGATGAAGCAAATAAAGTTTTCTGTTGGAGTCTTCTCAGAACAGATGGAGAGAGTTATTGGTTTCAGCACCCATGTTCAAGAGAAGTGAAGGATGGAGGAGTCAAGGACGAATATGGGGATAGACAGATGGAGGAGAGGAGGAGATGCAGGGAGACGATGACGTGCCCCTGGTGGAATGTGTGTCTGAGGTCAGGACAGACACAGAGCAGATCACACACACACACGAAGAAGGAGGGGCCCTTCCATAGATGAAATGTGATGAATTGCCATTCTTATATCACAGCTGTGAAACATCACAATAATATCTATGGAACTTTAGATTTAAAATGTCCGCCTGTTGGTGTGGTATCTGATGTTGTTAGTGTGAGGGAGAAGTGGTAGCAGAGAATGGAGAGAATGTGAGGAATGCACAGGAGGGAAAATGGAGGGGCTGTCATCCTTCCTTATCTCTATGTGGTAAGAACAGAATACGCAAGTGGAGGGGGATGGAGGGAGAAAGGGAGGGAGAGGGGAGGCACAGAGGGGTGAGGGAGGGAGGGATGGCGGGAAAGAGGTTGGGAGGTGAACAGATAACACTACATGTCCATGCTTATTTCTACTTTCTGAGGCCAGGGGGTCAGGTTTTTTTTTGTCCCACAGCCAACCTTCTGAAAAGACTTGATATTCATAGCTCTTTTTGGGGTGTCTAGCTCTGAAATCATGCAAGTTAAAGTTAATGTAGTTTAATGCAGCTGCTTAGTAGGGTAGGCCGTCA
Organism: Salvelinus alpinus; assembly: GCF_045679555.1. Taxonomy (NCBI): domain Eukaryota; kingdom Metazoa; phylum Chordata; class Actinopteri; order Salmoniformes; family Salmonidae; genus Salvelinus; species Salvelinus alpinus. The sequence goes on from NC_092116.1 coordinate 18,856,426, forward strand.
TTGTAAATAAGAATTTGTTCTTAAGTTCTTAACTGACTTGCCTAGTTAAATAAAGGTTAAATGAAAAATACAAATAAATAGTGAAGATATTCCCTTCCCCTTTTTCAAAATTGTTGGTGAATGTTTTTCAGAGTTTGAGTAATTCAATATTTTGTGACAACGAACTGCGAGATCAGGATAACTTGTTTAGCTAGCTTTAACATTCCTTCCTTCCTTCCTTTCTTTCTCATCCACCTCTCTCCTTTGTTTCATTCCTCCCTCTCTCTCCCTCTCCACCCTAATCCCTCCTTAATCTGGTGCCACAAGGTTCCTAATTGGTTAGAGGGGAGGGGAATCCTGTAACATGTCCCTGTGAACCAACACACACACACACACACACACACACACACACACACACACACACACACACACACACACACACACACACACACACACACACACACACACACACACACACACACACACACACACACACACACACCTTTGACCCCAGTTAGCCCCACTAGTTTTAGGGTCCCACCCTGCCACCCCTACAGGTCATAGTGGGTCAGAGAGTGTGAATGGGAAAAAAGGCCACAGAAATACTGACCACTTTACTAATGACTGTGTGTGTGTGTGTGTGTGTGTGTGTGTGTGTGTGTGTGTGTGTGTGTGTGTGTGTGTGTGTGTGTGTGTGTGTGTGTGTGTGTGTGTGTGTGTGTGTGTGTGTGTGTGTGTGTGTGTGTGTGTGTGTGTGCTCACGCACGTGCTTCTGTGTGCGTCTGTCTGTGTGTGAGCTCAAGTGTGCCAAATTCATTTCACACTTAATGTTTTCCTATTCTGGCTGTGAATCTGTGAGTGTGTGTTTAAAGCTTTCTTCGACATAGCCTTGTCCTAGATTTGTAGGAGTTAGTTAAAGCATATAGATGTGGGACCAGCTAGGCAAGCTAATCCCTACCTCCCTCTATTCTTTAAAGTCTTTCCCTTGACTCCTGACCTGTCCAGTCGGATTCTCAAAAATTCTCTCCAAAATGGCTCCATATTCCCTATATAGAGCAGTACTTTTTACCAGAGCTCTATGGTCCCTGGTGAAAAGTAGTGCACTATAAAGGGAATAGGGTGCCATTTGGGATGCAGCCCCTGTTCTTAAACATCTGAGAAATACTGAGAAACTCTCTGGCTGATCTGCTTATGAAACTCATCACAGAGGGCCAAACTCCACCCTCATCTTCTGCTAAAATTTTCCAAACTCATGCTGGGTGGTGAAAGTTTTGTTATGAGTTTTAGGATTTACAGTTAGTCCTTCCTGAAATGCCAGCCTATATCACTACTCTGTATACCATACGATTATTTAATATTATTCTGATCTATTATCTAGTTAGCTTCTCGTGACGATACCTCCCCAAGGCTCTAATGTTATGAGTGTGTTAGCAAACACACCTTCACTCAGACACATACAGTAGATGAGTTATGAATGTGAAATTGAAATGACACTCAGGAACTTTGGAAGATGGAGTAACCTTTCTACCGAATTTTCCCTCAGGTTATTCATTAGAGAGCGTCACAACTCTCTGCCTGAATAGTAGAAGAAGAAGGAGAAGGAGAAGGGGAAGAAGAAGAAGAAGAAGGAGAAGAAGAAGAAGAAGGAGAAGAAGAGGGAGGAGGAGGAGGAGAAGAAGAAGGAGAAGAAGAAGAAGGAGAAGAAGAAGGAGAAGGAGAAGAAAGAGAAGAAGAAGAAGGAGAAGGAGAAGAAGAAGGAGGAGGAGAAGAAGAAGAAGAAGAAGAAGAAGAAGAAGAAGGAGAAGAAGAAGAAGAAGGGGAAGGAGAAAGAGAAGAAGAAGGAGAAGAAGAAGAAGGAGGAGGAGGAGGAGAAGGAGAAGAAGAAGAAGGAGAAGGAGAAGAAGAAGAAGGAGAAGAAGAAGAAGGAGAAGGAGAATACACCCCCCACCGCTTTCCCTCCTTACCGTAGAATGACACAGGAACCCAAACACCACCATCACTATAGCCGGGGTGAGGATGAGTCCGAACACCAGTCCGGCCAGGCAGGCGTTGATCCCCGCTATGACCAGGTTCTGGGCCGTCACCAGCACCGAGCACGCCCAGCAGTCCAGAGAGCCCCTCAGCTCCAGGGGAGCGTCACTCCCTCCTCCCCCGCTCTCGGCTGCAAAGTACGGGGGAGGCACCACCACGCCGGAGGGTGTCCCCGCGGGGGCGGTGGAGGCCAGGGAGTTGGAGTGCTGGAGGTGGTGGTGGTGCTGGTGGTGGGGGTGATGATGGGGGTGCATGTGGGGAGAGAGCTCCTCAGAGAGGTCAAGGGCCTGGTGGTGAGCCCCCTTCTCCAATGTGCCGCTCATACTCATGGTCAACTGGGGAGGAGGGGAGGGAGAGAGGGGAAGAAGGGGCAGAGTTCAGCCAGGTTTGCTTAAGCAAAAATGGTCCCTACTTCTCGGATGTGGAAATACTGTTCCAAGCATATGCGAATGTGAGATGGTTTGGCCTTTCATGAGTGGATCTTTATAGTGTCAGTGTCATGCTTTTTGATAGCCAATTTGTGCAACAGAAGTCTCTCCCTGTCTCAAACTCATGTCTATCGCAAACATGGTCCGTAGACATATCATAGCTGAGGTTCAGTCTTCAAAGGTAGAATGAACCAGGGAGTTCACAGGGAGGTTAGAGGACTTTATCTGTTAGAGGAAGAGGAAGGCAGGCTGCACGGCGTAATCTATAAACTCTTATATCTTCTATCAGAACAGGATAGTTATCTGAAAGCTGATTGGCCCAGAGGAAAGGAACCTAATTGCCAGGCGAGGGTGCACAGAGGATGATGATGGATAAGATGAAGATGAAGGGTAAGAGACAGAATCAAAGGATGCGTGTGTGCATACACGTGTTGTGTGTGTGTGTGTGTGTGTGTGTGTGTGTGTGTGTGTGTGTGTGTGTGTGTGTGTGTGTGTGTGTGTGTGTGTGTGTGTGTGTGTGTGTGTGTGTGTGTGTGTGTGTGTGTGTGTGTGTGTGTGTGTGCGTGCGTGCATCTGTGTATGCTTGTGCACGTGCCTGAATGCATTTGTTTATCTTGGCACTGGTTGCAAACTGCAGTTCATGTCTTGTCAGAAATAGAAAATGTACAAGTAATGTCATGGCCTTATGCTCAATACACTGTAAAAGTGTTGTTTGATTCTTCCAGTATGGTAAAAACAACTCCAAAACACCGCAGACCAAGTTGAAAGTTTCCCTGAATCAGCTATAAGTAACAACTCCTAACTGACATGTCCCATTAACAGTGACAGGATAGCAACCCCCCCCCCCCCCCTCCTCCCCTTACTAAGCGTTGTCCAAACCAGCCTGAACAATGGACCAGGGTCAGTTGCCAGCCTTCCTCCCAGAAATACCCCTACCTTCAGCACCGCTCAGCACCGCTCTACACCAAAGTGATAAATCTATCAGGGCAGACCAGAAAGGTCTAGAACTTAACAATGTTAGTTCAGAAGTTGTGTAAAAGTGTATTGAGCAATATTCCACTAGTGCAGGGTAAAACTAATGCCATAGCAAAGAGGAGAATACGTGTTGGTGGTATGTAAGTACACTCAAGAGAATTAAGGCAGTGTTTGTATGGGTATTGTTCTTCTTCCTCTCCTTAGTACTTTTAGTACGGGCACATCCAGCACTTCCACAGGTGCAGGATACAAAACCACCCACATATTAGGTATTGGTAGGGCCATGATCATGCTGCTGCTCCCCCTATGGTCATTCCACCCACCCCCTCAACAGTCTTTACTCTGCTTCCACCCCAATGGACATGTATTTAGTCATCACTGCCACAGTTGCCATTATGTATATAGTGCTACTTCTATTTCTATTGTTTTATAACCATTTTCTTTATTTTATTTCACTAGTCCTGCATGTTGGAGCTCCAAGCCCAAGATTTTCACTGTACCCTGCAATCACACCTGCAACTCTGTACATGTGACTATTAAACACTCGGAATCTGAACGAGTTTTTCCTGACCATGATAAACTCCTGGCCAGAGACATAGGGTATACGTGGGTACTCATCTTCTTTTAACCACCCCTTCTTACTTTTACCCAACAAATACACATCACCCGCATACCTCATCCGACTGTTAACCCTGACCCCAACCACGCTACGAAAGAGGTCCACTTGAGATGTGTCGCTGCCAGACGTCGTTACCTCAACCGTGTTCTACGTCAACCTCCCATTGTTAGTGAAGTGTTGTTGTTCAGGTCTAAGGTCGGGGGTGCAGGAAGAGTCCAACTAGTTCACTCATTGTGACATAAGGCCAAGACTTGGCCTACACTTGGCCTACACTTGGCCTACACTTGGCCGTTACTTGGCCCTACACTTGGCCTACACTTGGCCGTTACTTGGCCTACACTTGGCCATTACTTGGCCATCTGTTTTACACACTGTACTTGGCTTGCTTTTTTCTTTTTATGAGGCGTTGATTGTTTTTCATAAGCATGGAGACACTTGATCTTAACGCTATAGAAATGACTGGTATTTTCAAATGAGCTTCCTCTCTAGCTTGTGGTTACGAATAAAGCACTGAACTACATTCAAGATGGTCCTTCAGATATTCTGACGTTCTAATCTAGAACATTCAGAAGCTCTTTTGTTCTATTATTCTATTGTCTTTTGGCTGGCAGTTGCATACATGTAACCCCTGTCTGAAACGTTATCTACGCATTTCATTATCAGTGATGATAACAAGAATTGTCATTTTAAAATGCTTTTGTGAACGTTTTTCATAGATATTAGATTAGAAATCATCTGAAAAGAATGTTTTAGTTAATTCAACCTCTCTGTGGCTGTGGTTTCTCACTCACATTGCGTGGAGCAGGGTAGAGCCTCTCTCCGATCCTTGTGGTTCTCTTCTCTTCTTGAAGTTACACTGAAACTCTCCCTCCTTCTCTTAACCACGTATACAAGCAGGTGGACAATGTTCACACACTTTAACAACTTCTCTCTCTCTCTCTCCTGTCTTCTCTCAAATCTCCCCTTGCGGTTCTCACGCTTCTAGTCCTTTATGCATCAGTTCAGATTCCTTCACACTCTTGTCAATGAAGTTGGGACCAGCTTGTATTGTAGTGGTATGCTGGTATGTTGGCCTTCTGTAGCCGTAGTGGTGATCTCCTGCTGTTTCCACTCGTCGTGGGTGCGTCAGGGATATGTCCGCTTTTCGTCCGCTGTTCTCTCCCTGACTGCATTTGACTACTTCAGCCTCAACGTTTTGGGTCTCAGCTCCTTAGAATCATCCCAAACTTCTGTACCTCCCACCGTCAGTCTGCCCCTCCTCTTCTCCTATTCTCACTCTTTCTCTGTTTGATACAAGAGCCCCTCTTGAGGAATTAGAGGGATGCCTTTCTCTCCCGCTCTCACTCACTCACTTCTCCCTCCCTCTCTCCCCTCCCTCTTTCCCACTCCCTTTCTTAACTACTACATCGAGTGCTTGTGCCCGTTACACTCACTCCCCTCCCTCTATCTCCCTTTTAACTACTATACCCAGTGCTTGCAGAGCACCCACATCTCTTCTCTCGTTCCATCTGTTAACTGTGTGTAGCACTCTGGGGGTCTTTGGGGTTGGAGCTCCTCTGATAACCTGAGAAGTGATGGAGCATGTGGAGAGAGGGAGAGGGGAGAAGGAGAGTGAGAGGGGGAGCGAGAGAGAGACGGGGAGAAAGAGAGAGCGAGTGTTTATTTAAAGAGCTGCTGTGTCGCTGTGGTCTAATCAGCAGTCAGGGATGGAGCAGAGGCTACACGGTGCCCCTGACATCCCCACCATGTTACAGACAGGATCACAACCCTGGTTGGTTAGACTAACTTATATAAAGATCTACATTACAGTGCTTTTGTTATTGTACAAAGATTTCTGTAAGTACACTGTAACACATTTTGGTATGACACTTTACTTACACTATTAGCCCCAACCCTAGCCTTTAATTGAACCCTGACCCCAAACCTAACCCTTAACCACAACCCCAACCCTAACCCTAGCTCAACCCCAACTCTAACCCTAGCTTAAACCCTTAACCTAACCCTAGCTCCAACCCTAACCCTAGCCGTACCCTAGCCCTAACCCTAGGCATTCAGTTGTACAACTGACTAGGTATCCCCCTTTCCCTTTCTTCAAAACCCATGAGTCTGTAGCAGTGGGAGATAGTGTTGAGAGAGAGCAGCTTCACACAGGGTGGGGATGGGTGGGCCAGTTCAGCTCTGATAGTGTTTAGGGATGGGTCCTGCTGAGAAAGGTCAAGACCCCAGATAGAGAATGAAAGGAACAGAGGATGGATGGCATAACTGTTACGTGTCACAGAGATGTAAAAGATGTTTCAAGGTCTAGAGAGTGATGTCACAACCTGGTGTTCTCTTATGTTGAAAAATAACAATATTAGGAATCACGGGTCAGACAGATAACTAGAGGGATCAGTGGAACAAGGGAGGAAGAAAGGGTTATAAGCAAGAGAGGGGCAGAAAAATTATTTCTCAACTGATAAGAGAGCGAGTACAGATCACAGGAATCAGAGAGACTGTTGGCTAATCTGATTTTCTCCGCTCTCTGTATTTTTTCTCTGTGTTTTCTTTCTCTCTTCTCTCCTTTGAGTTGGTCAGCAATTATTTCCCAAATCCATTGAAGTACACTACCGGTCAAAAGTTTTCGAGATGACACACCTGTTAATTGAAATGCATTCCAGGTGACTACCTCATGAAGCTGGTTGAGAGAATGCCAAGAGTGTGCAAAGCTGTCATCAAGGCAAAGGGTGGCTATTTGAAGAATCTCAAATATAAAATATATTTCAATGTTTTTAACACTTTTCTGGTTACTACATGATTCCATATGTGTAATTGTATAGTTTTGATGTCTTCACTATTATTCTACAATGTAGAAAATAGTAAAAATAAAGAAAAACCCTTGAATGAGTAGGTGTTCTAAAACTTTTGACAGGTCGTGTAAGCTAGCAAGTTCACTAGATAACTACAATAGTTGCCGTGGTAACCCCCCCCCCCCCCCAAAAAAAATATAAAAAATGAAGGCACAATCAGAATGTGGACGAGATCAGGACAAAAGACGCAAGTTAGAAACAGGCATAAATGGGGTTAGAGAGACAGAGGCGATCAAAACAGGCTGAAATAGCTGAGTTAGAGATACTGATCTTTACATGTTGATGTCATTTGTTAGATGATATAATGCTTATCAGAGCAAAGAAATAAGAAAAATGCCTCATCCGTACCATCTTCTATCTCCGACTGTACTGTACACCCAAGAGCCTGATTTGCATCTGTGTTTATGTCATACACGGCCTATGGTTTACTTTGTTAATGTTGGATTGTGCAAGAAGTGGAAGATGAATTAGTAGATGGGATGGGAGGAGGGTGGAAGACGGGGATGTGGTTTTACGCAATGCAATCAGACGTGCTGCTGAGAGAAAGAGAGTGACGGAGGGAGTGAGAGAAGAAGAAATAGCTTCCAAAACGAACTGTTGTTGCATCTGTGGTGAGGAGTATAGTCAAGCATGAAACCACACAACTCTGATATCACACAGGTTGATTGAGTAATTGTAATGTTTGCATTTTGTGAGTCTGTCCAACCAACTCCGTATTGGACTGTCTTATGGAGACTCTTTGCCAATATTTGCCAATACTCCTCTCCGAGTGTGCCGTGTTGAACCTATTCACTGAGGGAAACCTTGAAGAAACGTCTTCAAGTAAGGTATATATCCACATAACAATCTATATATTGCATTGATACCATCTGAATAACAGTAAATTAATAATAGCTTACTTCATAGTCGGAGCATCGGCTATGTTTATTAATAACCCCACACACATCTTCATCATGGCGGTCGATATCAGGGCGTTGTGGACGCCGGACGCGACTTCCTATGGAAGCAGGATATCCTCCGGTCTGTCCAGCGTTCCTCTGTCCTTGACCCCTTGTTGATCTCTTCACCCCGGGTCACAGGACGGGACACACGGACATTCTGTCTCTCATCGCTTTCCACTGATGAGGCAAGAATGAATCATTATTCTGAAATAACTGATATTAGATGGACCCAATAGAGAAAGATTAGGTACAGGACCAGATCGGTGCTGGATTGGTGGTTATGTGTTTGGTGATTTTGAATATGAGCGGCCTTTGCTTTTTTTACTTCGTTCTCCCTCAATGTTGTGTATATGTCTGTGTTGAAGTCTCCTGATTGTATTAGATCAATCAGCATCCGTAATCATGGATGTCAAAACAATTACTGGCTATTTCACCACCATTCAGCGGTAGTCCATTCCTATCCCCTGAAATAATTCACACGTACTATAGAGTTGTCTCTGTCAGTGAAATGATCAGGGGAGAGAAACTGAAATCTCTACTTTGTCATTGAGTCCTGTGTGCTGCTCCCTGCTATTTCCTGCCCTGTCTGCTATCTGTATGACACTGCTGTTGGTTAGGGCCTGCTTCCTCACTCAGTTTACCTTGGATGAGATTCACCATATGGAAACCAGTGTTAACACCGATTTTTATTTTTTCAACACACACATACACGTCAAACAAAACTGTTAGTGATTGTCTTGAATGAAGCGACCTCTGCAAGTGCCAGGCATATGTTGCGACAGCCGAGCGATATGAGGGTTTGGGTTGTTATTGTATATGGGGCCAAAGCGTAAATAGAAGATATCCGCTCCTCTGTCTCACATCCCCTCACACCCACGTCAGTGGTCAGTCTGTCAGCCAATCAGCCGCAGGCAGGAAGTAAGATGATGAGCTGGATGTTCAAAAACACCATAGATGGATTATTATTATATATATTTTATTTTTTAATTTATTTAACTAGGCAAGTAAACAGTCAAGCAGGGTTTTTTCTCTCAGATTGGACAGGCCAAATGCTCATGGGTAACCCTGAGGGCTTTTTTCATTAATTTATAATGCTAGATTCTACACTAGATTTTATAGTTACAAGCCCACAGTAGCCTACAGTATGTATATTTTCAGATTGACTAACTGGGATGTTACATTTCTTTACATTAGGTGATTTCCAATTGGTGGTGGTATCTGGTAAGAGATGTGGTCTGTTTCAGACAAGAACAACTCATGTGACTGTTAGCGGTTCAGCTGAGGTGAGTACCCTCAATTTAATTTTAAAGTTACAAAAAAATATATGCAAATGTGGCTTCATCAAAAGCATTTATTTATTAATAATAGTCATAGTAATGTCACATAAATTCACAAAGTGTTTAAGACATGTCTGGCTCAGTTTGTTGTGTATGTGTGTGTGTGTCTGTGAATTCTCTAAACAGTGCAGTTTAAAATGAATGACCACAAAGAGAAGGAAAAGAAAAGGTATTTTGGAACAGGAAAAATAGAATTCTCATCTTAAGGAATAAAAATAAGAAATTGTTCATCAGAGAGCTGTCAATACTCCAACAGATATTATTTAAATCATTCATGTAATCTAAAGGCCCCTAAAAAGGTTGAAAAACTAAATTACATTTTCTCAGATAAAAAAAGAAAAGAAAAATGTACAGAAAATGTAGTTTTGTTTTTTTCACGCATTACAAAGACAGTATTCCGTTAGTCAATTTTCTACCTCAGCTGTGTATCCTAGCAACTACAGGGGAAGGTGTAAGTTATATTCATTAGAAATATCATTTATTATATAGAACCAGAAGAAGCACCAGAGAAAACGTTGTCCTCCTGTAACACAGTTGTGACAGAGGACTTAGAAATCACCATAAAAAACCTTTCAAACTTGTACAACCCTAATAAAAACAAGGGGAGAACATTGACATCCAATAAATACGAGACACATTTTAAATAAAAAAAGAACAATGTACAACCCCCCCCCCAAAAAAAAGAATAAATCTGTATATAAAAAAAAAAACTCTAAACAAAATGAAATCAGAGGTACAACACAATTAATTATTACACCAACTGAAATATTAATCACAATGAAAAATGGAAACAATTCATTAAAACAAAGACCTGATGTACTCCTAAAGAGGTGTGACAATTGCCTTCTTTCTCTCTCCTAAGGAAATAAACATTATACATTTGTAAAAACACAAAATTTACAACACATACAAGAGTCAGAAAGACAAGAACTAAAAAACAAAATTGTCTTTAAAACCCGTATGTTTCGAAGCATTCCAAACAAAAAGTGTCTTCTTATTCTTAATGCTTTTAGAAAAATGTCATCTCTCTATTATTAGTATTTTCCATCTTATTTATCTTCTAAATACAAGTCACAAGGCCAATGTGGTATATATCTAGGCTGATCTAGTCTTAAAAAAAAGGAAAATAAATTATAAAAAAAAAAAAACAGCACCCCACAAAAAAATACAAACAGCATTTACACATTTCAGTATTCAAGACGACAATTTGTTTTAAGAAATCCGGAAATAACACAAATTCATGCCATTGATGACAACCGTCCACCCAGTTGCTTGTTTACAATGGTAGCTAGCACCAACTGCCTTTCCGTTTTTTCAAGTCCTCCAGAAACCAGTAAGCTGGTCTTGAGCACCGTAGACAACAAAAGTAAACTGGAGTTTGATTGGCGGTTTGGTTTTGTAAACAGTGATGATGAGTAGTAAACTGGTTTTCGATTGGCTGTTTTGATCGGCAAGTAGTAGTAAAAAAAATCTTAAATAATGAAGGAAAAAAGGTTAAAAGACATTTTAAAAGGTGTGTTTAGTCCTGTCTGGCAGGAGTTTTGGTTATGGCTGCGAGACGTGGAGGATCTTCATCACCGTGAACTGGGTGCTGCAGCCTGGAGAGAGAAGACAGAGGACAAAACATTAGATATACTGGCCTCAGATTGTCAGGCAGATGTATACAAAACACAGTCAGGGCAGACTGAGCGAGTGTGCTCGTGTCTTACAAAAAAACTACAAAGGTTGTGTGTGCGCGTCTCATAATAAGAAATACGGTGTGTGTCTGCGTCTCATAATAAGAAATACGGTGTGTGTGCGCGTCTCATAATAAGAAATACGGTGTGTGTGCGCGTCTCATAATAAGAAATACGGTGTGTGTGCGCGTCTCATAATAAGAAATACGGTGTGTGTGCGCGTCTCATAATAAGAAATACGGTGTGTGTGCGCGCGTCTCATAATAAGAAATACGGTGTGTGTGCGCGCGTCTCATAATAAGAAATACGGTGTGTGTGCGCGCGTCTCATAATAAGAAATACGGTGTGTGTGCGCGCGTCTCATAATAAGAAATACGGTGTGTGTGTGCGCGTCTCATAATAAGAAATACGGTGTGTGTGCGCGTCTCATAATAAGAAATACGGTGTGTGTCTGTCTCATAATAAGAAATACGGTGTGTGTCTGTCTCATAATAAGAAATACGGTGTGTGTGTCTGTCTCATAATAAGAAATACGGTGTGTGTCTGTCTCATAATAAGAAATACGGTGTGTGTCTGTCTCATAATAAGAAATACGGTGTGTGTGCGCGTCTCATAATAAGAAATACGGTGTGTGTGCGCGTCTCATAATAAGAAATACGGTGTGTGTGCGCGTCTCATAATAAGAAATACGGTGTGTGTGCGCGCGTCTCATAATAAGAAATACGGTGTGTGTGCGCGTCTCATAATAAGAAATACGGTGTGTGTGCGCGTCTCATAATAAGAAATACGGTGTGTGTGCGCGTCTCATAATAAGAAATACGGTGTGTGTGCGCGTCTCATAATAAGAAATACGGTGTGTGTGCGCGTCTCATAATAAGAAATACGGTGTGTGTGCGCGTCTCATAATAAGAAATACGGTGTGTGTGCGCGTCTCATAATAAGAAATACGGTGTGTGTGCGCGTCTCATAATAAGAAATACGGTGTGTGTGCGCGTCTCATAATAAGAAATACGGTGTGTGTGCGCGCGTCTCATAATAAGAAATACGGTGTGTGTGCGCGTCTCATAATAAGAAATACGGTGTGTGTGCGCGTCTCATAATAAGAAATACGGTGTGTGTGCGCGTCTCATAATAAGAAATACGGTGTGTGTGCGCGTCTCATAATAAGAAATACGGTGTGTGTGCGCGTCTCATAATAAGAAATACGGTGTGTGTGCGCGTCTCATAATAAGAAATACGGTGTGTGTGCGCGTCTCATAATAAGAAATACGGTGTGTGTGCGCGTCTCATAATAAGAAATACGGTGTGTGTGCGCGTCTCATAATAATAAATACGGTGTGTGTGTCTGTCTCATAAGAAATACGGTGTGTGTGTCTCATAATAAGAAATACGGTGTGTGTGTCTCATAATAAGAAATACGGTGTGTGTGTCTCATAATAAGAAATACGGTGTGTGTGTGTCTCATAATAAGAAATACGGTGTGTGTGTCTCATAATAAGAAATACGGTGTGTGTGTCTCATAATAAGAAATACGGCGTGTGTGTCTCATAATAAGAAATACGGTGTGTGTCTCATAATAAGAAATATGGTGTGTGTCTCATAATAAGAAAGATACAAGTACTTTGGATTATGGCTGGTCCTAGAGTACACTGTCCTTCTCTCAACACATATCAAAGCTGCAGGCTAAAGTTCAATCTAGACTTGGTTTCCTCTATCGTAATCGCTCCTCTTTCACCCCAGCTGCCAAACTAACCCTGATTCAGATGACCATCCTACCCATGCTAGATTACAGAGACATAATTTATAGATTGGCAGGTAAGGGTGCTCTCGAGCGGCTAGATGTTCTTTACCATTCGGCCATCAGATTTGCCAGCAATGCTCCTTATAGGACACATCACTGCACTCTATACTCCTCTGTAAACTGGTCATCTCTGTATACCCGTCGCAAGACCCACTGGTTGATGCTTATTTATAAAACCCTCTTAGGCCTCACTCCCCCCTATCTGAGATATCTACTGCAGCCCTCATCCTCCACATACAACACCCGTTCTGCCAGTCACATTCTGTTAAAGGTCCCCAAAGCACACACATCCCTGGGTCGCTCCTCTTTTCAGTTCGCTGCAGCTAGCGACTGGAACGAGCTGCAACAATCACTCAAACTGGACAGTTTTATCTCAATCTCTTCATTCAAATACTCAATCATGGACACTCTTACTGACAGTTGTGGTTGCTTTGTGTGATGTATTGTTGTCTCTACCTTCTTGACCTTTGTGCTGCTGTCTGTGCTCAATAATGTTTGTACCCTGTTTTTGTGCTGCTACCATGTTGTGTTGCTACCATATTGTTGTCATGCTGTGTTGTCATGTTTTGCTGCCTTGTTATGTTGTTGTCTTAGGTCTCTCTTTATGTAGAGTTGTGTCTCTTGTTGTGTTTTGTCCTATATTTATATTGTATTTATTTTTGCCTTTTGGTAGGCTGTCATTGTAAATAAGAATTTGTTCTTAACTGACTTGCCTAGTTAAATCAAGTTTTAATAAAAAATAAATATGCATGTGTCTCATAAGAAAAATATGTGTGTCTCCTCACCAGGTTGAATGTGTCGTAGGTACTCATTAGCTCCTCCATGCGGTACTGCTCCAACACCACTACGTTGTTGGAGAGGCTGGGGTTCCTCTGGCGGGCACAGTCCTCACAGTGGACCACGTAGGTCTTCCTGCTGCCACTCTCAGACGTCACAAACAGCAGGTTAAACACCTCCACCTGGTGGACAGAATATATACACACACCCAGTCAGTATACAGGCAGGGATCACTGGGCTGTGGGACAGGGCTCGTATTGTAATGCATGGGGATGAATTGAAAGCATGCTGAAGCAATTATGAGGGAAGACAGCGGGTTGACGTAATGCGGTTTTCAGAAGCGAGACGGGCTCTCTGATTGTAAGGTAAGTGTTTGTGTGTTTTGGGTTCAGTTAAAGGCGGTTTGGTGCTGGCAGAGGTTTGAGGGTTTGTAACGAGAGGGCTGGGTAGATGTATTACTCACGTCACACTCGTTGCAGTAGTAGGCTGGCTCATCCTTCACCCGGCTTTGGTAGGAGATCTTCTTC
>NC_092116.1:18875362-18960044 GCF_045679555.1 Salvelinus alpinus
CCGGACGACGCTGGGCCAATTGTGCGCCATCCTATGGGACTCCCGATCACGGCCGGTTGTGATACAGCCCGGGATCAAACCAGTGTCTGTAGTGACACCTTTAGCACTGAGATGCAGTGTCTTAGACCGCTGCGTCACTCAGGAGGCCCAAAATGTAATGTTTAAAAAATATATATAACTGCCTTAAATTTTGCTGGACCCCAGGAAGAGTAACTGGCAGCAGCTAAGGAGGATCCATAATAAATACAAATACAGGCTTAGAAAATGATTTTAATTTCACGCTACACATTATCACATTATTAGAGAAAGAGACAGAGTATAATGGGATACGTGGTGCAGAGAAAGATAGATATGTGAGAGGTGTGGTGGGGTTATGGTGAATGACAGGGACTTACATAGATGCTTGGTGTGGGAGGGTTGAGTTTCTCCCGTGGGATGGGCTCTGTGGTAAACAGGGGCTTGACAGAGAACGCAGGGAGCAGGTAGGACTCTCTGAACTTCCCCTTCACCCTCGCACCCCTGAGAGAAGAGTTCAATGATTAGTTTTTGGATCAAACACACACAGTCACAAACTGGAGCATAAAAAACTGTCTTTTTGGAAATGTATTTACTAGAATGGAACCCCCTTTACTTCCAGTTGGTAAAACCGTCCCACACGCTCTCCCACAACACTCCTGCCTTGTTCATCCCTCCATCCCCCTCCCCTCTTCCATACTCACTTGCAGGCCCGTGTGACCTCTGCGGCTGTGTTGTTTATGTTGATCTCCTCCAGGGGTGTCCTCTTCTCCTCCACCTCCGAGGCGATGAACGTCTCTCTGTCTCCGCTCTCCACCTTGATCAGCCTGATCTTCAGCTCCTTGGGCGGCCCGTCCGACAGGGCCTTCAGTTTCATGAAGTCAGCAGCCGAACCCTGCAGTGTCGATCCAACCTCACTGCCCTGAGAAGAGGACATGACACCAGAACTTTTCTCACTTCTACTATGGGACGCCCATTCTGAGGGTTCGTCTCCGCTGGTGGAACCGGCCTGTTTCCCCCTCTTCCGGTCTCTCTCCATGTCAGAGTGAACGTGGTCGCGGTCCTTCTCCCGGATCACCTTGCTCTGGAGGTCCAGGTTCCCGAGGATCCGCAGGTGCTCCTTCTTCTCCTTGTGAACTTTGCCCTCCTTGTGCCGTTTGGAATTGGAACTGGATTGGAAGGAGGAAGAGGAGGAGTGGGAGGAGGACATCTCCTCTCGTTTCTCTCTGTGCTTTTTCTTCCTCTCTTTCCTGTCCTGGTGTTTCTTGCTGCTGCCGTGTTTCCTCTTCTTCTCTGTCTCTCCGTCTCTCTCTCTGTCTCGTTCCCTCTCTCTCTCAGGCTTGTGGTGCCTGTCCTCGTGTTTCAGCTCAGTCTTGGTCCTGTCTGAGGTGTTGTTGCTGGGGAGGGAGTTGGAGTGCCGGGTCAGGAAGACCTCACAGCTCCGGCCCAGCTCGGCCAGAGAAGACTCAGAGATGGTAGTGAGCTTCATCTCTTCTTTCGGCTCCATCTTGATGGATTGTGTGGGGGGATTCAAATGTGACTCTTCGTTTGAGGAATGGATCCTCTTCTCCATGGCCTCCCTCCCATCTCTCCAGATATCAGGCTCCTCCATCTTGATATTGACCTGTCTCTTCGCCTCCCAGTTGGAGGGAGAGTGTGGGCGGGGCTTTCGGGGCGGGGTCAACGACGGTGTAAAGCCCGGGTGATTGGTGGAATCGGAGGTGGGGGAGGTGCTATTCTGCTGCTGTTGGATGTCGGGACCCAGAGAGAGGGAAGAGGAGTACTTCACTCCCCCCAGAGCGGAGGGGGGCGGGCGGCCAAACGGACCTCCTCTGTAGGTGTACTTCTGGTTCTCCAGGGCGGCCTGGGACTTGAAGGTGCTGCTCACCCCCGTCTGGTGGAGGTGGGGCCTCTGGGGCGGGGGAGGGGAACTGGACGGGGTCTCCGACTCCTCTTCCTCATCTTCGTCGTCGCATTCGCTCTTCGCGGGCTCCGGGAGACCGTAGAGTTTAGCCAGGTCGCTGTGGCGGTAGTTTGTCCCCGACTGGGGGTTGGGGTTGAGAGGGACGGCTGGCTTGTGGAGCTCCGGGGCGGGTTTCAGGGTGGGACAACCCTCCTCCTCTTCCTCGTTGAGGGAGGAGGTCCGACTGCAGGGGGAGGCCAGGGAGCCCTGTCGGCTCAGCACGGGGGGGCTGGCGTGGAGGTTCGCTCCAACAAAGTCGTCCTGCGGTTGCTGCTTGGGCGCCGGAATGAGGTCCGGGGCACACAGGTAGCTCTTATCCGGTGGCATGGTATCAGAGAAGGTGTTGACAATGTTTTGTCTGGCTCTGTTTCGGTCGCTGCTATAGAAAGATTCCTCCTCTTTCTTGATGGACTCATCCAGCATGGCCATGATGTTGGCCAGACCGTCTGGGAGTAACGTAGAGAGCTCCGATGGTTCCTCCTCAAACTGGGCGCTGTCCGAGTCTCCGCTGCTGCTGCTGCTGGCGCTGCTACCCAGGCTGCCTAGGCCTCCGCTGGGCATGCGCTTGTGGAGGAGACCCCCTGTGCTGGAGGTGCTGCTGGTGGTTCTGGAGGGGTTGGTCCCGGACGAAAGGCTGTCCCTGGGGAAAGCCTGGAAGAGTTTGGGGGGCTCTCGGAGGGTGATGCTGATGGAGCTGTGGAGGGGACCTGTAGCCCCCATCACTCCTCTGGCCTGCTGACTAGCCTTCTCCTTGGGTTGGGGGGTGTCTTTGGGTGGACGGGGGGTGCCTCGCATGGTGGTGTTATTTAAGGGGTGGTTGGGGTAAGAGGTAACAGCAGAGGGGTTGTTAGGGTAGGAAAGCCCCAACGAGGACCGGGCGTTGTTCCCTGAGGTAACGTTACTACTGTGAGATGACGACGGGGGACTCCCACCCCATTTCTCCCTCTGCCTCTGCTTCTCCCTGGCATACTCCGTCTGGGGGGTGAGAGGGGGCGGCTGCGACCTCTCCAGGGGGGCGGGAGACGGTGGTGCCTGGCCTGGGGGACAAGGGGGTGCCCCGGCCCGACTCAGCCAGGGGTAGGGGGGCGAGGAGGAGGACTGGCTGGGGGGTGGTGGGGGTGGAGGTAGGACAAAGGAGGAGGAGGAGTTGGAGACAGTGGACAGGCGAGGAGGAGGTGGGGCAGAAGAAGTGCTGCCTGACAGGAGTCTCTCCAGACTCTCAATGGCGGACTCCTCTCTCCCCTTACTGCTCCTGCTCATCTCCTCCTTTGCCTTCCTCTCCATCCTCCTCTTCCTCTCCTCATCCTCTCTCACCCACTCCCTCCTTTTCTTCCTCTCCTCTTCCTCCCTCTCTCTCTCCCAGTCCCTCCTCTTCCTTTCCTCCTGCTCTTTTTCCCATTCCCTATTTCTCTTCTTCTCCTCTTCCGCCCTCTCCCACTCCCGCCTCTTCCTCTCCTCCTGCTCTCTCTCCCAATCCCTCCTCTTCCTCTCCTCCTGCTCTCTCTCCCAATCCCTCCTCTTCCTTAACTCCTGCTCTCTCTCCCAGTCCATCCTCCTCTCCTCGGCCTGCATATGACCCTGCAGCTCAGCATCCAGTTTATCCAGGGCCTCCTCCATGGACTGGGGGGCTGAGGGTGGAGGTGGCTGGGGTCGAGAGTTAAGATACCCCTGGGCTGAGGTGGTGGTAGTCTGGGGGGGCTGGGGTGGAGGTGGCTGGGGTCGAGAGTTAAGATACCCCTGGGCTGAGGTGGTGGTAGCCTGGGGGGGCTGGGGTGGAGGTGGCTGGGGTCGAGAGTTAAGATACCCCTGGGCTGAGGTGGTGGTAGCCTGGGGGGGCTGGGGTGTAGACTGGGCACAGAGTCTGGAGTAAGAGGGATTGGAGGCTGGCTGAGGGGCAGAGTTGACCGTTTGGGTTTGGGGGGCGGTCATGGTGCGGTCATGGGGTGAGCTAGTGACCGTCGTCTGCGGGAGGGGGTTGGGGTGAGACCCTCTGCTGGTGATGACGCTCTCCCCTGCCCTCTGGTGTCCTGAGGATGATGACGAAGAGGAAGGAGTGCGATCAGGCTCAGGCCGTCCGTAGTAACCCTTCCCCTGGACAGACGGTTGGTGGTGGTGGCTAGGCTGCTGCTGGGGCCTGGGT
Source organism: Salvelinus alpinus (assembly GCF_045679555.1). NCBI lineage: Eukaryota > Metazoa > Chordata > Actinopteri > Salmoniformes > Salmonidae > Salvelinus > Salvelinus alpinus. The sequence continues at coordinate 18,879,481 of NC_092116.1, forward strand.
GGTGCCCGCTGGGGGTGAGGGTGGCTGGCAGTGCCCACACGGGCTCCCTGATACCCTGGGTGCAGCATGGGGTGGATGGGCCCCCTCTCTGGGTCCCTCTCCAGCTGAGATGGAACTGAGGTCTGGTGGAGCATTCCCATCGTCTCCCTGCCTCTCCTGCTGCTGCTGCTGGGGGTGTTGTTAGCTGAACACACAGCAGGCGGCGCTGTGGTCACAGTGGAGAGTGCAGGTCCAGTCATACTACTACTGTAGCGGTTGTTATATGACTGTGAGCAGGGGGGCTGGGGGGTGAAGGTGGGGGTGATGACTGGCGTCCTGGTAGGAGGTATGGGGGAGGCCTGAGGGGGGCTGATGTGGGGGCGGGGGTGCTGATGATGCTGGAGGGGCGCAGGACCCCGGGTCTCCCCGACCTGGTTCTGATGCTGCCCCTGAGATACCGGCCCTGCCCTGTAGAGACCTGACTCCTGTAGGGAGAGACACATGCTAGGTTAGTACACTGGAGATCGTGCGCAATACAAACAGTCACAGTCCGCTTCCCAAATGGCACCCTATTCCCTACACAGTGCACTACTTTTGATAGGGCCCATTTGGGACGCCCCCCCCCCGATACACTAGAATGCAAACAAAATGGATATGCTTTATATTTAACTAAGTCCAATCAATTCCAAACAGAACCCTGTTTGATCAAATGACAATGAGTAGGTAAAATGGGAGTTGTTCACGGACTCTTCGGGTCTACGTAAGTGCCCAGTGAGCCCGCTGGGCGTCGATTCGGGATTTTGAAAATAATCAGTGTGAAAAAGGCGGAGATCACACGTTAACAAATGAAGGCTGGGTGCAACATTAGCTCTGCTGGGGAACTAGGACTCACCGGGGGGTGGTTGCTTTGTGGCCTGCCCTGGCCCTGGGGCCGCCAGGCCTCGTGGTGTGGGGTGGTGGGGTTGTGCTGCTGAGGTACTGCGGTGCTGCAGGCAGGGGCAGGAGGACGGGGTTGTGGGGCCGTGTGGGGCTGGAAGTGGGGGTGGGGGTTGTGGCTGTAAGGCACGCCGGTGTGGTTTGCTGGTGAGGGTTGGGGGGGCTCCCTACTGTCCCTTTCTCCTCTACTGTCCCCCCTTGCTGGAGCTTGGTGGTGAGGAGGATGAGAGAGGGGCTGGTTGTTGATTCCTCGGCCCCCAGTGGTAGGGCCTCTCTGGGGGGTAGGAGGACCTCCCCGGGGCTCCATCCCCATGAGGGGCGGGGCTGGAGCTGGTTGTTTGGGGTACTGGGGGTGGTTATTGTGGGGGGGTTGATTGAGGGCCTGAGGTGGGAACTGGGGCTTGTGGAGTGGGGGGGGCCCGCCGCGCCCCTGGGGGTAGTCTCCCAGGGAGGAGATGCGGGGTGGGGAGATTGGCGAGGGGGCAGAGGGAGGGGGAGGTTTGTAGGTGTAGCCACCCAGACCTGACTTGGCTGAGTCCTGTTACCAGAGAGAAAGAGAGAGACACGATCAGGTAAGAACTCGTGGGCTAGGAGACCATAGACAAACTATTTGACCACCTAACCTGCATCTCATAAACCGACATGTTACTTTATGTCAAACACAACAAACCAAGTTCCACCAACAAGAAATACTATAATAATCATCTGAATAAGTAGATTTGATGAGTACAGTGAGTTCTGTTGACGATGTGGTTCTTACAGTTCTGATCTGGAACTCTGAAGGCCCGTTCCTGCGTTCGGGCTGGGCCCAGGGGGCGTTCCCCTTATGCATGGGGTTCCAGAAGGCAGGTTTGGGTGGGGGAGGGGGGAGGTGGGCCGGGGGCTGCTGCTGGGGGGGCAGGGGGTGTCCCCCTGGGCCAGAGAACCTCTGCGTGCCGGGGTGAGGAATCTGGAGAGGAGAAGAGTAACAATATTAATACTACAGCAGATCCCATCAAAACAACATGGTCAAATTACAAGAACAAAGTTGAGATATCAAAAGGTCACAAATAATTCTATGCAATCACCTGATGCTACAGATGAGAGAGTATAGACTTGGATTTCTTTATCCTGTATGTGTGGAGTAAAAGTAACTGCACGAGTGAAGTGTTGAGTGCAGTGGTTTCAGACATCCACGTACCTGCTCAGAGCTCCCCATCCTCTTCCTCTTGCTAGGACTGGGGCAGTCCTCATTGGGGCGAGAGGGGTGAAGGGAGGGGGGCGGGGTGTGCTGGATGACCGAGTGCTCCCCCAGAGGGGGGGCCGGCCTCTTCAGCTGCCCCCCCAACATTTTCCCTGGGTAACCCCTCTGCTGCTGCTGCTGAACCTGAGACCACATATCATCACCCAGTGATGCTGGACCCCTGGGAACATGATGCTCCTGAGGACCCTCATACTGACAGATAGGAGAGAGGAGAGAGTGAGGAAAAGTCAGCATTACATCTAACAAGACATCCACCTTTAATCGTCACTCACTGATAGGCCACTCGTATATCTACACTCGTCCTGTCAGATGATATCACTGGCCCCTTCTCTCACCTTCAGTAGCTGATTGGGTCTGGAAGGCAGGTGGGTAGGAGGCCTAGTGCTATATCCACCACTGTGCAGGCGGGGTGCGTGGTCGCTAGGTAGGGGTACAAGTGAATGAGGAGGGGGGTGGGAGTCATACAGCTGACCCAACTGCTCCCACACCCGGTGGGGGGGAGGAAGGGGGCGTTGCTGGTCCCCTCTCTGGAGGCTAGGTAACATGGCCTGGGACAGCTCCAGCTTTTCACCGCCACGAACTTGCATGGGCCTGTTGGAGACAGAGAGAGTCAGATTACAGTGACTACAGCCCGGAGTTATGAATGTACGTGACAAGGAAAGACAAGAAAGGCGGAGACTACAGCTAGCCCAATGGAACATATGCCGGACTCACCCATTATTGAAGAATTTACTGGGATGGTTCAGTCCGCCCATGTGACTTGGCGCTGGATGGGGGAGGAGTTGGTGTTGATTGACACCTGGCGAACACCTGGTAGAGAGAACAAGAATAAGAGTCAGACCAGGACTAAATACTGTGAGACCTGTTTACCTGAGAAATATACACCTTAACCTAAAATAACAATTAACACTGAACGTGTGGTCTTAGCTTCAAACTCTCTCACTTGAGGTCTAGGTCAGTTAGTGTAGGTGTAATTAATTGACTAGTAGGTGTGTGTGTGTGTGTGTGTGTGTGTGTGTGTGTGAGGCTTGTTGGTTGCCGTGGAAACCTAACATACCTGGCAGGTTGCGCCCAGGTGGGGCGGTTGACCACGGGAGGCCATGGTACCCGGCTGAGTCCGTCCAGAGGGAAGGAGTCCCGTGTGCCACGCCCGCCAAACTGCTCTACTGCGTGATGCATCCAGCCTGGAGGACGAAGAGTGGGGGACTCAATACATGGAATACACACACAGACACTGGAGAGATCCACACTCAGTATGTACACAACGTGTGCCCTCTGCAGGGGGATTTCCTTAACACAATTACTCACATACACTCCCCTCTTTTTCTCACACATGCACAGACACACACACACAGTCAACAAACTATAAACCTATAGCATTCGTGGATTGCCAAAAAATGCAAGTGCGCACTTTCTACTCACCACAGTAGCTGTGTCTGTGAAGCCCTCCACTGCAGCACAGAGAAGGCCACACACCAAAGACCAAGGGAAGACTACACACCTGTCTTCAACACCAATACTATACAGCCTGTTAGGCTAGAGAGGGAGAGGGAAGAGAGAGGACGAGAGAGAGAGGACGAGAGGAGAGAAAGAGAGGTATAGGAGAGAACAAGGAGGGAGAGAGGTGCAAGTCAATAATTGCCAGTAGGTTTTCCATTATAAAGCTCAGCTCTAGAGCGAAACTCACTGCAGACAGAGAGGAGGGCTTGAGACTGAGGAGACAGGACAGAGGAAAGGACAGAGCAAGGAAGAAGAGGTAGAACGTCTAGATATGGAACAGTTGGTGAGGAGAGAGCTTACAAACGTCTCGGACTCAAATACAGTATGTGTTGAGTTGGAGGGAGGCAGCAGACATTCTACAGCTCTAACTGTTCGTCTGCAGAAATGTGCCAATTTCACAATAGTTTAACAACTATTACACCACAGACGGTGGGTCTAGGTATTACAGTCTAACCATATTGTCTGTGGGTCGGTATTATTAGCTAGTACACTCTGGTAGTGCTGTACTGTGTCCCAGGCCCTAGGGGGCCACGGTAGCGCTGCTGTAGCTGACTGTAGGATTATTAGCCGAGCACAGATGGTTCTGGGGGAGTTGCTGGACCTATGACAGGGGAGCCCTGAGGTTAGCGTAATCCCTACAGGAGGTAGAGACCCACACAGACTAACCAAGGGTACAGGGTGTGTGGCTGTACTGTGTGTTTTGTGTGTGTGCGTACGTACGTCTGTAGAGTCATTATATATATATACACACGTGTGTGTGTGTGTGTGTGTTGGATCCACTAGGTTTAAATCCCATTATTAGAACAGGCGTGATGGAAAGGGACAGGGGGAAGACACAACAGAGGGTCTGAACAGCAAGGAAGGATACGAAGAAAAGATGGGTGGAAAATAAAAGTGCTCTCAAGGAAGGACGGAGGGAGGGAGGGATGGAGGGAGGGGAGCGTGGGCTGTGCTGCCTATATCTCACGCCCACACACCTTCTCACACATGGCAGAGAGGCAAACAAAGAAACAGTTGGAGAACACAGAAAATAGCCTGGTATATATATATATATATATACACACACACGGTGACACACACACACGGTGACACACACACACGGTGACACACACACACGGTGACACACACACACGGTGACACACACACGGTGACACACACACGGTGACACACACACGCATATACAAAAAGTCACATCACCCAGAAAAAGTGACGCTGAGAGACACATGATCACAACCACTAAGAAACAGAGAAGACTCAGCTAGAAAAAGTCCATGTTGTCCAACATAGAGTTACAGAAGAAGACAGAAGGAGATTCCTGTTCAAAATGGAGACAAGCACACACCGTGAGACACACACCCATGACAGACACACACCCGTGACAGACACACACCCGTGACAGACACACACCCGTGACAGACACACACCCGTGACGATGAGCCAGCAGAAAGCTCCACTCTAGTCAGCGTTGGTTCCTAAATTAGCTCTGCTAGCGTGTGTCTGGGGCCTCCCTCTCTTATCCCTCCCTCCCTCTCTTATCCCTCCCTCCCCTATCCATCCCGCCCTCCCTCTCTTATCCCTCCCTCCCTCCCTCCCTCTCTTATCCCTCCCTCCCTCCCTCTTATCCCTCCCTCTCTCTTATCCCTCCCTCCCTCCCTCTCTCTTATCCCTCCCTCCCTCCCTCCCTCTCTTATCCCTCCCTCCCTTATCTCTCCCTCCCTCTCTTATCTCTCCCTCCCTCTCTTATCTCTCCCTCCCTCTCTTATCTCTCCCTCCCTCTCTTATCTCTCCCTCCCTCTCTTATCTCTCCCTCCCTCTCTTATCTCTCCCTCCCTCCCGCCACCTTGCTATTAAAAGCCTAGGGGGAAGATATTTCAGGCGCTCCGTTTTTAGCTTCCAGAGAGACGGAAATAAAGACAACACCGAGCCACGCTGACGCTCCCCCTCTACTCATCTGTTCTGTGTGTACGCGTGTGTGAGTGGGATAACGACACCCTAGACAGACACACACACTAATGCCATGTAAAGAGAGACCAGTACCAGATGATCACACACACCTCAGACTGGTTAACACATTCCCACAGACACATAGAAAGATACGCACACACACAGCTCATTCTGAAAGTATTCAGACCCCTTGACTTTTTCCACTTTTTTTTATGTTTGCAAATGCATAAAAAAAATATCACATTTACATAAGTATTCAGACCCTTCACTCCGTACTTTGTTGAAGCACATTTGGCAGCGATTACAGCCTTGAGTCTTCTTGGGTATGACGCTACAAGCTTGGCACACGTGTATTTGGGGAATTTCTCCCATTCTTCTCTGCAGATCCTCTCAAGCTGTCAGGTTGGATGAGGAGCGTTGCTGCACAGCTATTTTCAGGTCTCTCCACAGTTGTTCGATCGGGTTCAAGTCCGGGCTCTGGCTGGGCCACTCAAGGACATTCAGAGACGTGTCCTGAAGCCACTCCTGCGTTGTCTTGGCTGTGTGCTTAGGGTTGTTGTCCTGTTGGAAGGTGAGCCTTTGCCCCTGTCTGAGGTCCTGAGCGCTCTGGGGCAGTTTTTCATCAAAGATCTCTCTGTACTTTGCTCCGTTCATCTTTCCCTCAATCTCACAGTGCCTGCCGCTGAAAAACATCCCCACAGCATGATGCCACCACCACCAGCACCATACTTCACCGTAGGGATGGTAACAGGTTTCGTGACGCTTGGCATTCAGGCCAAAGAGTTCAATCTTGGTTTCATCAGACCAGAGAATCTTGTTTCTCATGGACAGAGTCCTTTAGGTGCCTTTTGGCAAACTCCATGCGGGCTGTCATGTGCCTTTTACTGAGGAGTGGCTTCGGCCGTGCACCTCTACCATAAAGGCCTGATTGGTGGCGTGCTGCAGAGATGGTTGCCCTTCTGGAAGGTTCTCCCTTCTCCACCGAGGAACTCTGGAGCTCTGTCAGAATGACCATCGGGTTCTTGGTCACCTCCCTGAACAAGGCCCTTCTCCCCCGATTACTTTGTTTGGCCGGGCGGCCAGCTCTAGGAAGTGTTTTGGTGGTTCCAAACTTCTTCCATTTAAGAATGATGGAGGCCACGGTGTTCTTGGGGACCTTCAATGCTGCAGAAATTATTTGGTACCTTTACTCAGATCGGTGCCTCAACACAATCTCGCAGCTCTACGGACAATTATTTTGACAGGTGGACATCTCAAGGATCATCAATGGAAACAGGATGCACCTGAGCCCAATTTCGAGTCTCATAACAAAGGGTCTGAATACTTATGTAAATAAAGTATCTGTTTTTAACTTTTAATACATTTGCAAAAAATTATAAAAACCTGTTTTCGTATTGTCATAATGGGGTATCGTGTGTAGATTGATGAGGAAAACATTTAATTTAATCCATTTTAGAATAAGTCTGTAACGTAACAAAATGTGGAAAAAGTCAAGGGATCTGAATACTTTCCGAATGCACTGTATACACAAGCAACACACACACACACACACACACTTACCTTTTAGAATAGCACCTAATTCAAGATCCTCTGTCTCGTCAAGTCTCAGCTTCTACAGCTAATCATCTCTGGGATCTCTTCAGCCCTGGACCAATCAGAAGAAAGAGTCAGATTTAATACCAAACCGTCATAAAACAGATAGCTACAAAAAACAACAACATCTGTTCACACACAATCCCAATTAGCCAATAGCTGTATGTATCAGACAATAGGGCTGTTCCGTGTCATTTCAGAAAGCCATGACGCCCACCATCTCAGATTCTTCTGAAATCCTTTGTTAGAAACATAAGATAAGCGTTCCGGAAACTTACTTTTGTTGAAATGCAATTTGATCTGAGAAATGAAGCTAATTGATTTGACCCAAATTGTCCATTTTAATGTTTACGATTCAAATAATATTCAATAATTATAGTACCTAACATGCAATATGGATCAAACTTTTTTCTAACACTAAGCATGTTTCCATCCACAGTTTTTATGCAAGTAAAGTCATACCATATAAAAATAATCACAACAGCTGTGATGGAAACAGGGAGTTGCAGTACAATTTTATAAATAACCGACAGATAATTTGTGCGTTCGACGCGGTGGGTAAAGGTATGTGTCGGTAAAAGTATTATGTGAGAAATGGTGGTAGAAACGCCTTTATGTGCAAATATTGACATAACAACCATCATATTGAAGTAAACTTGGAGTCACGTGATGATATGGTGTGTGGTCCTCCCACTACGACTCGGAAAACTACGCAGTTTATTAGGCAACATATGAAATAACTCATGATGAACTTCACAGGGTGGTGAAAGAGCACAGTGATCTTGATGCTCCTTTCCAATAAATAAAGTTTCCTATTCTGGTCTGAAATGGACGTTAGGTACTATATTTATTATTATATGAATAAATTAAAATAGCCAACTTGGGTGCAATCAATTAGCTTAATTTCTCAGAAATCTAATTACATAAATAAAGAAATAATGTTTCCCGGAATGCTTATCGTATCGGTTTCTAAATACAGAAACGATTTCAGAACAATCTGAGATGGTGGGTGTTGAAATCCTCTTTCTGGTGCTTTATGAGGTGGAGTGACCCAATAGCTATACTCATGTTATTACAACAGACAACGTAGGTAGACTTCTCCAGAACGATAACGAATCTCAGAAACCAGACAATAGCCAGACCTGTCTAACACTGCATTTATCAGTCAGAGTCAGGAGACAGACAGGGACTTTAGATATTAGTATGACTGTCTAACCTCCTCTCTCTCTGTCTCGCTCTCTCCCACGGTTACTAAGAACATGGAGACGGCGAAAAATAATCACCCCTCCTCTCTTCTCCCCTGCTTTGACTCCCTAGTCAACACGGCGGGTGTGTGGAAACCCAGGGAGGGCAGGAGGGGAAAGGGTGAATCAGCAGGGGGCCGACAACACAAAGAGAGAGGGGGCTCACAGACACACACAATGGTGAGAATAACTGTGTTAGAGGCACAAGGGCTGTTGCTACATAAACAACAGTAGCCTCTCTCACAGGAAGAGGTCAGCACGTTAAGTCAACTATCACACGTGAAACTGTAGCGCAGCAACAACAGAGAGGGAGGGAGAGAACAGGAGAGAGAGTAGAGGCACAGAGAGACCGATGAGGGAAAGAGAGAAAAGGAGAGAGAGGAACATGAAACTAACAAACGTGCAGCATGGGGAACTGAACACTGGGGATGGGTGAGAAACAAACTTCAGATAACATTAGGAAGCTAAGACACAAGCTCTCTCAAGTTATATAGAGAGAAAGACAACTGATTATATCTGTCAGTACGCTGTGTGTATGTGTTATGATACGCTGCATCCGGGGTGTCACAGCACAGGGAACCCCCCCGGGGAGTGAGTCAGCACCACGCCCAGCGGTTGGTGGAAAGGGCTTACCCCAAACCCCACCCCCCTTCCTCCTCCCACTGGTGACCGGGGGCGTTGCTAGTGACGTCTCAGGTGCCGTCATCGGTGGTTAGTGAACCGGTGTTATGGTGAAACATGTAGATAGGCAGGTCGGGGGTTTATGCCTAACACAGGAATCGCCAGACCACCTTACCATGATAAAATTACAGTGGGGCTTATTTGTCACTTTTAGATGCTGTGTTCTCTTGTGGTGTTGCCGATTTCCCCAATTGGGTGAGGGAAATTCCAACTAACTACAATGAAGTTACCACACAGACCGCAGAATCTCACCAGCAGAATTAACATTGCAACTAAGGAAGTTGTGCAACATAACAAATGTTTGAATGTGTGAATTCCCGCGGCAGCCCCTGTATGTCACCTGGGTAACAGTGAAACTTCCATGACGACAGACGTTAAAGACCTGTTCCAGTCAACACCTCCGTCATCCTGGTTACGGCATCACACACCTGGCTACCACTCTGGTAGAGAGAGGCTAGGGCCATGCCATCATCATCATGCTAACCGTTGCTAACCATAACTACCAAAACATTACTCAAGACTCACAATTCTAATATACACTGAGTAAACAAAATATTATGAACACCTTCCCCTCACATAGATTTCACCTGGATTCACCTGGTCAGTCTATGATCTCTTATTGATGTTACGTGTTAAAACCTCTTCAATCAGTGTAGATGAAGGGGAGGAGACAGGTTAAATAAGGACTTTTAAGCCTTGAGACATGGATTGTGTATGTGCCATTCAGAGGGTGAATGGGCAAGACAAAAGATATCAGTGCCTTCGAACGGGGTATGATAGTAGGTGCCAGGCGTACCGGTTTATGTCAAGAACTGCAATGCTGCTGGGTTTTTCCACTCAACAGTTTCCTGTGTGTATCAGTAATGGTCCACCACCCAAAGGACATCCAGCCAACTTGACACAACTGTGGGAAGTGTTGGAGTCAACACCTTGTAGCGTCAATGCCCTGATGAATTGAGGCTGTTCTGAGGGTAAAAGTCAATATATTCTTAATGTTTTGTACACTCAGTGTACTCAGCTTTGAATAGTAGTGTACTACTATGGCTGACCCTGTAAAACAACACATTTCTCTGCACATATTCGGTGTATATGAAAGAAAAAGAGGTATACTATGATAAGCCACAAGAAGTCAACTACCACTGTTACAAAGCTAAATACAAACATTCGGTCAGCCACTAAATCACCCCACCCCCCGCCTGACTCCAGTAATGAGACAAACAGAGAACTCCCCTGCCAGCCTCATAGTGGTTTGGTCCAGAGCCAGACAGGCGACATAGAAGGGCTCAGTTAAACATAGATAACAGACTACGAACACACACAGAGACAGCGAGTGAGAGAGACAGAGAGAGCGCAGGAGAGAGATAAAGGATGACGTAAAGATGACGACCTACAGACACTAGTTCCTGACAGGCCGAGAGATAAGTGATCGATTTGATTAGAAAGGGAGAGAGAGAGAAAGAAGGTTCCGGCGTGTCTGGCGAGCGAGAGATGAGGGAGGAGGAAGGCCTGTGGGTTTCTCTCCACACTGGTCCATTACATACCTGGGCCCAAAAAGGGATTGAGTTTAAGGAAACACACACACACACACACTCAGCCAGGAACACACAGCCTGCCTGCGTCCGTTCCGTTGCCAGGCTCCCACAGCGTGTGTGTTTGTGTGTGTGTGTGTGTGTGAGATGCAGGCTAGTTCGTCACCAACGCCGCCAAGCTTTTCCCACACACACTACCGCCTACACAAACCGGGAGAGCACCGATATGGTCAAACACACACAGAGAACATCCTACAGCGGCTATTTATGGTTAGTAGAGAACAGAGGTAACTCTCTCTCTTCCTCCACACTAACTATAGTACAGCACTGCTGACCCATCTCATTAGGGCTAGCTGTTTGGCCTTCTAAAACTGACAACCTCTCACCTTTTTACTGTCACACCAGGTCTTTAACCCTGACTGTTGCCCCAAGAATAAGGGTAGACAACACAGGCTGAAAAGAAGGTAGTGTTTGTATGTGCCTATTTAGGCCTCTGCACAGCTTACTGTTGGATTCAGTTGAAACGCACTCAGAGAGAACCGGAGCGAGAGAGGGCTGAAATATGTTCCTATCCCCCATTCTGTTGGAGAACGTGGATTGTCATCCTGGCTGGAGGGAAGCTGAACATGTGTGGTTTCTGAAAGTGGGTCCAAGTCACAGAGTACACTCAGAAGGAAAGACATGCCCACACCTCTCTCTCCCTCCTCTACCATGACTTTTACTGACAGACATGGTGAAATGTTCGGATATATACATTCTAGTACATGTACAGGGCTGAAAGTCTAGTGTGGTATTTTGGAAGCCTGTTGGTTTACGCAGGTTGAGGAGATGGAAACAGCAAGAGCTGTTTTATCTAACCGCCATCGCACCTGTGCTTGTAACAACTGTCAGAGAGAGTGTGTGTGTGTGTGTGTGTGTGTGTGTGATTTCACTGTTAAGGACAGTACACACACAGACGTAGTGCACGTGTGTGACGCTGAGAAAAAGGAGAAGAGGGAGAGACGCTGCTCTGAGATCAGACAGGAAGCTGCCGTCAGAGTCTCAGGAAGTAGCTAAGCCTCCCTGAGGTGTGTGTGTGTGGATGCCTTGAGGAGGGGAGAGGGCGTCAGTAGTAGTTTCCTGCGGAACAGAAGCGGTGTGTGCGCGTGCGGACAAAATAAGAATGTGTAAATATGTGACTGAGTGAGAGTAAACCTGAGTCAATACAAAACCATTAACAGGGTTTCACCTCTAAAACCCTTGAATCCATGTGAGACAGGCATGATGTCATCCTGTCATCCACGTGTTTAACCAAAGACACATGCTCTACAGCAGATGTGAAAACAAACGGAACAGAGACATTTGAACTTTAACTGACGATAAACAAGGCTGAAGGCAGTTTTTTTTCTCTTGATTGTCCGCTAATAAAGTTTGAGGGGGCTGATTGACGCGTGTGTGTGGGTAGGGTAAGGTTATTTCCAGTCAGTCACTCAAGCAGATGTCCTCAACATCTCTTTCGCAGAACAAGACTTCACAAGAAGGGGTGACGTTCTTCTTTTCACGTTTTCCAGAAACAGCATGACTTCAAGCGGGAGATAGTCAGTCAGACCAAGAGCCCATGCCTTTGTCTGAGCACTCACACACAGATGTGCGTGCCAGTGTGTGTGAGCATGTGAAGCAGTGACTCACTATACGAATGTCTGTGACATGTACGTGACATTTGTGCCGCCGAAATCTGAATGACCATATGCGTGTGTTTACGTTCACTATCGACTAAACACTTGATCAAACTCACTCACTTTCCCGTTCCTTCACTTCAAAAAACCCAACCTGCCTGCCTTTTCCCCGAACACGGCGGCTCACAACATCACAGGGAAACGGCGTCACACACGACACCCTGCTTTCTCTGTATGAGGGTACCAGAAAGGGACAGAACAGCCCAAAGTCCCCCTCCCCCAGCCAGTGTCTTCAGTACTACCCATGGCCTCACTTCCCAGAATCTAGAGCAAGACAGACAAACAAACAAGTCAGCACCCTGATTAGTTCCCCCAAAAACACACACACAGACCACAACAGAGCCGAGACTCTGTTTCCTAGACAACGGTTGCCGTGGTATCGGTGGCATCGCGGCAGACGGTTATTAAGGTGGAGAGAGAGATACAGAAATAGAGAGAAAGTACTTTCAAGAGAGATTGACTTCTTTCTCCACTATTCTCTATTCCCTAGTACAGATTAAACATTCTCCATTCCCTAGTACAGATTAAACATTCTCCATTCCCTAGTACAGATTAAACATTCTCCATTCCCTAGTACAGATTAAACATTCTCTATTCCAAGAACAACATTAACATTAAGGTCAACCTGTAGTACTGGCAGGTTATTTAAAGGGACCACGTGCAATTAAAAACATACATTTCAGACAGGGAAATACGATGTGTGCACCAGAGTTAGCTAAGCGCAGACACTTTTCATCAGCAGCCCCTCATTTTCGAGCTGACCCTAAACACACTCCCATCTGAGTGTGTGCGCGCCAATCGGGACAAAGCAGAGCAGAGAACATTACTGACGGTAGTCAACAAACCTCTTGGACTGAACGCCCCCCCCCCCCCAGAGATAGGAGTGGGAGTCTGTTGAGAATCAGGTTGTCCTTTATGTTCCTTCCAAGAGCTGGAGGTCTGCGATCATGTCTCCACTGAACAACAACATTAAGGACAACCTGACCCTCGACACACTCCGACCCCTATCTGAGCACGTGTGTGTGCCTGCCTATCGGGACCGAGCAGAGAACATGACTGTCGGTAGTCAACAAACCTCTTGAACTGAAAGTTCCCTATCAGAGTCAAAGCCAGATGAGGTACAGCTACCGTTCAGTGTTTATATTATAGTTGGTAGGTAACAATTACACAGCACTAGTTCTCTCTGAACAGACATAAAGCAGTGAGAATGATGCATTTATGTTGTTACGCCAGACTGAACTGTGTGTTCATTTAGCCCAAAGAACACTGGACTGTTCGTTTACCGATTGTCCTCACCTCTCTCTCGCTCTTTGTGTTTCTCTTTTTCTAATACTCACCTCTCTGTCCTCTCCCTCTCTTGCTCTTTCCAACACTCATTCTTGGCCTCTCTCTCTCTCTCTGAGGGGTTGGAGTAAAGTAGTCACTGAGGTGACAGAGGGAAAAACAGTACATTCCTTCCCTGTGTGTGTTGTGGTGTGTTAGTCATACACACGCACGTTTGTACACCTCCCTTTCACCTCTGCATCATCGGTGGCACTTTGCCAGGGATAACGGAACTAAAGAATAGTCACAGATCCCCACGAGGGCGCTTCATGACACACACACAGGCGGTTCTGGAACTTCATAACAGGAACACATATGGCTCTAGAACAGTAGAACGTAAAGACAGAAACACAGAACTACCTCACCGACATAGTCAACACACACGGTGTGGTACACCAGCCATTCCTACCGGTCTCCATAGAGTCACAGCTAGAGGCCTCAACACTGCTGGGTGGAATTCCACACAGAGCTGCCTGAGCTTTACCCCAGTAATTCCTAGCACCTCCTCTCTCTCTCCCTCCTCCTCTCACCCACCCTGCTTCTTTGCTCTCCTATCAATACACTTGCTCTTATTCTTTATTCTAAATGGACCTCGAGGCCCTACTCTCTATAAACCACTCCTGTATATTTGAAAGGATTGAATAGGTGGAAGCAATATGTACCGGTCTTCATTTTCATCTGAAAAGGTTGCCTGATAATATGTTGGACTGTAATCAAGATGTCCTGCTAGATGTCTGAGATAGGACAGAGGTTCATGTTATTGTTTGCAGCATGACAAATGCTGTGCTCCACTTCCTTGTTGAAGAAATTACACCTTTCGTTTCAGGTAGAGTAAAACAAGGCTTTTAGTGTCTGACATCATCGAGTTAGTTCCCCTTGCATCTGACCAAAGTAACCACCACCCCCCCCCCCCCCCACACACACACAAACACACCCAATATGAAAGTTTGTTTGTTTTTTCACGGGCGCAATACAATGAAAATAATGTCAGAGGGCCTGAGACAACATGAGAAGTTCACACGATACACCGACACACTGATCCCATTTCATCACAACCTCCCTCAACGACTGAGGAAGTGTTAGGTGACTAAGACATGTAAACTAGCCTACTGACCCACATTACTCATGCCACAAACACCTCCTACACAACCGCCACTCATCCCCTACACACACAAGCCACACCTGTTTCTACAACCAATCTCACACCCACCACCTGTCAATTATGTAAGAAACACCATCCTGAAAACACCACGGGCCAAACATCTTTATCCATCACCTATACACACACACTTACACTTTCTATAGCCCTGCTTATTCCCCTTTCATCAGTGTTGACTCAAGTTGAGCCTTAATATGTAACTTTTCGGGAAACCCGAACAAATTCACATAGCATTTTTGCAACCTGTAAATGGCGGAGCGACTTCTGCATAGAGCATCTTTAAAAAATATTCTGACAAATATGTGGTGTGTGTACAACTTTAACGGTACGTATTCGTCATAGAAGTAGTAGAATGGGCGGCGATTGTTCATTCACTCGCATTTAGATCACGGGATGGAACACATGGGGGCGGGTGATTCAAGCCAGAGCAAGAAGCAGTCACTTGGCTACTATTCAGCCAAGAAGCTAGAGCTGTATGATAGGAGAAAAAAAGAGAATGTATTTTCGTACGCAGCTTTCAACCTGTCCTAACTTTACAGCTCGAGACTTCAAAGAGTCACAAACAAGAAACACGCCACTCGTTTCCATGTCTATCGCCTTGATTGATCGGAAGTGGGGTTCAAAGGGTTTCACCGACCCCATGCCAGCACACGCCGGTCCTTAGAACAAGGCTCGGTTTATAACGGCCCATAAAATGCATAGCACCGAGTCGAGTTCTTGCATGAACGATTTTTTTTTTTTTATCCCGTCAAATTATCATGAATACCGTCAATAACAGGCTAACTTTCCAACCGTGTTTCAATTGCTTGTTCTGTGCTATTTCTCTAACCTGACGGCTCTTTCAGACAGAAAGGGGTATTTTGAGACAGTGAGTGACACACCAAAACCAGACCAAAAACACCACCCTCCCCCCGTGGACGATGCAAATGACTTCCTTTCAATTCGGCTCTTTGTGTGCGAAAGGAAGGTCTGACTTGGGGCAATACATTCGCTTTATAAGGCAGCTTGCCTACCTCCCTCTGTCTGCCCATCCCCACTCAACACTTTCCCAGTCAGCCCTCCCACAAACAAAGGCCCGGAGGAGGGGGAGATCTTTACACAAGCCATTTCTTTCTCCCCCCTATTCTCCCTCCATATATTCCTCTTATCTGTCCCACAAACACACGTGGGATGCTGCTATGTCTCTGAAGTGCCTCCCTCTTTCTACTGTCAAAATAAATTCACCAAAACAATCGCACAAGCATCAAGAGAATTGACTATAGTCTTGTTGTAATTTACGCATTCAACCCACTATGTAGACTGTATGTTTGTCATTACATATGAGCTAAAATGGGAATTATAATAGGCGACGTATTCCCCATGTAATATATTTGATACAAACGACAAGAGATAACAAGGCAGCGTGAGCAAACAAGTCTTCCGGTTTCATTAACTATTAAATGTTGTACACTGTAACGTCACCAGGCTCATTGAATATCAACTCCTCGACACTGTCGCTAAATTTCACTTTCTGAACGGGCTCTCTTGTTATCGACATGAACAAACAAGGCGAAGAGAAAACTACGAAAAGCCCAAGTAGACATTTCCAGATAACTAAAGTTTTACGAAAAAATAAAAATAACTCGTCCTACAAGATCTCAAGTAAAAACGGCCAATGGCAACATGTCTCTCTGTGTACATTAGACAAACAGCGACGCAAGATAAAGTTACATTTTACATTCGAATAGTATTGCAACAGAATGTAACCAGCTCGTAATAAAGACGTTCACAATGTAACACAGAAGTTATAAAGATATTCACAATGTAACACTGTAGTAATAAATATATTCACGTACTGCTGTCTGGAGTAGTAGAAATCCTTGAGAATATTTCCAAAACAAACGAGCTTTTTTCACTAGTAAAAATATTTCAGTGTGTAACACTGTAGTCCGTATTTGCTGAGTTTCCTGAATCCAGGCAGTAGTTGGAGCTGTATCTGCAAGTTTCTCTCTCTGTGCAGCTAAATTCCAGCCACTCAGACAACTGACTCAGACAAATGTAACATAGTTCACTTAGTCTCACTCGCTTCCTTTCGAAGCTCTTGTAAACTTGTATCACTTGACGCCCAACTAATGTCACTCTGTCTGGCTTTGAAATCCTAGTTTCAGTCGACAAGCGAGATAGGCTTTTTATTATTCCGTTTGTTTTCTCCCTGCCTTCTATCTTTTTACAGTCCTCTTCTTCTTCTCACTCTCTCTCTCTCTGTCGACATAAGGCAATTAGGTTACGCTGAGTCGAACTGTGTTTTAAAGGGACAAGTCTCTTGGCTCGGTGCTCAACCTATGATGCTATCGCTACAGATTCACACACCAACCCACTGGCTGCGTCTTCCACACACCGACACGACACGCCCCTCCTGCGCCCTGCTCTGTCCGTCCGCTCGCTGACGTCACCACACCGTCCCCGGAATTCCCTGACAGAGCAAACTGGCATCGAATACCGAGAGACTCACTCTAGCCGCGACTACCGGGGCGTGTTCCTCTGCCTCTGTGTGTGTTTTTTTAAGGTGGGCTCGCTTCGTGACTGACCTGCCGGTTGATCACCCGGACAGCTTTTCCGTCTGACTGCCTATTTTTGGACAATGTACCATCCTGACATCACAGCTATTAAAGCCTTTATAGTAGCCTGCTGTAGTCTAAAATGATCCCATGTTGATCTAAGGGCAGTAATACCATCTATAATTGATATCCTGCCCGATAATAGAATATAATAGCAAAGACTAGAATAGATTACAAATACAGAATAATATGAAAATATCTTATACCCTGTTATAAACCATTTATAACATCAATAATATCAATGGTTAATTATAATAACTGATAATATTAATGAATATTCATAAGTCAATGTACTGTCTTAACATTTGCCTTAACATTTTTCCACAATACACTATATATACACAACTATGTGGACACTCCTTCAAATTTGTCGATTCGGCTATTTCTGCCACACCGGTTGATGACAGGTTTATAAAATCGAGCACATAGCCATGCAATCCCCATATAAAAACATTGGCAGTAGAATGGCTTTACTGGAGAGCCCACTGACTTTCAATGTGGCACCGTCATAGGATGCCACCTTTCCAACAAGTCAGTTCGTCAAATTTCTGCCCTGCTAGAGCTGCCCCGGTCAACTGTAAGTGCTGTTGTTGTGGAAACGTCTAGGAGCAACAACAGTTCAGCCGCAAAGTGGTAGAACACAAAAGCTCACAGAGCACTACCTGCCCCAATGCATAGTGCCAACTGTAAAGTTTTGTAGAGGAGGAATAATGATATGGGGCTGTTTTTCATGGTTCGGGCCAGGCCCCTTATTTCCATTGAAGGACAAATCTTAACATTACAGCATACAATGACATTCTAGACGATTCTGTCCTTCCAACTTTGTGGCAACAGTTTGGGGAAGGCCCTTTCCTGTTTCTGCATGACAATGCCCCTGTGCACAAAGTGAGGTCCATACAGAAATGGTTTGTTGAGAATGGTGTGGAAGAATTTGACTGGCCTGCACAGAGCCCTGACCTCAACCACATCGAACACCTTTGGGATGAATTGGAACACCGACTGCGAGCCAGGCCTAGTTTCCCAAAATCAGTGCCCGACCTCACTAATGCTCATGTGGCTGAATGGAATCAAGTCCCTGTAGCAATGTTCCAACATCTAGTGGAAAGCCTTCCCAGAAGAGTGGAGGGTGTTATAGCAGCAAAGTGGGGATCAACTCCATATTAATGCCCATGATTTTAGAATGAGATGTTTGACAAGCAGGTGTCCACATACCTTTGGTCATGTTGTGTACATGTGGAACAGGGGATATAATGTGGTTGATCAACTCCCAACACTGTTCTGTACCATGTTTCTGGCTCTCTGGGGACGGAAATGGCTGGGCACTTCAACCCCCCCAGAACGTGGGTACTATAACAATGCCAAACACATGGTCTGTTATTAAAGGCAGCATGTGTCACACACACACACACACACACACACACACACACACACACACACACACACACACACACACACACACACACACACACACACACACACACACACACACACACACACACACACAACAGTATATTTAGTTCCACCACCTCAGCAGGATAGGAGTGTGTCATTGATGATTCTCCCACAGAAACAAAAGCAGGGACACACACACAACATGAGTTTGAACTGCCAGTTCCCGTTACCGATAGTAAATTACATCGTGACCTCACATGGAGATATTGTCTGGCACAATGAACATACAAGGTGTCTTTCCTCTCCCCCAGACAAGACACGACACGACACGACACGACACACACACACACACACACACACACACACGCACACGCACACGCACACGCACACGCACACACACACACATAGAGAGAATACACATACGGAACCACACTAGAGAAAGACTTAGACATGGTACATGGTATTCACATGTAATTGAGAATGAGAATGAATGTTCATTCAATGTTCCGTATTGCGTGACTGTCTGAAAGTGAACAGTAGAATGGGGTCTTTAGGTCAATGTGAGAGTGCTCTATGTCAATGTGAGAGTGCTCTATGTCAATGTGAGAGTGCTCTGTCAATGTGAGTGTGTTCTATGTCAATGTGAGAGTGCTCTATGTCAATGTGAGAGTGCTCTATGTCAATGTGAGAGTGCTCTATGTCAATGTGAGAGTGCTCTGTGTCAATGTGAGAGTGCTCTGTCAATGTGAGAGTGTTCTATGTCAATGTGAGAGTGTTCTATGTCAATGTGAGAGTGCTCTATGTCAATGTGAGAGTGCTCTGTCAATGTGAGAGTGTTCTATGTCAATGTGAGAGTGCTCTATGTCAATGTGAGAGTGCTTTATGTCAATGTGAACATGTTCTATATGAATGTGAGAGTGCTCTATGTCAATGTGAGAGTGGTCTGTCAATGTGAGAGTGTTCTATGTCAATGTGAGAGTGTTCTATGTCAATGTGAGAGTGCTCTATGTCAATGTGAACATGTTCTATATGAATGTGAGAGTGCTCTATGTCAATGTGAGAGTGCTCTATGTCAATGTGAACATGTTCTATATGAATGTGAGAGTGCTCTATGTCAATGTGAGAGTGCTCTATGTAAATGTGAGAGTGCTCTATGTCAATGTGAGAGTGCTCTGTCAATGTGAGAGTGTTCTATGTTAATGTGAGAGTGTTCTATGTCAATGTGAGAGTACTCTATGTCAATGTGAGAGTGCTCTATGTCAATGTGAGAGTGCTCTATGTCAATGTGAACATGTTCTATATGAATGTGAGAGTGCTCTATGTCAATGTGAGAGTGCTCTATGTAAATGTGAGAGTGCTCTATGTCAATGGGAGAGTGTTCTATGTCAATGTGAGAGTGTTCTATGTCAATGTGAGAGTGTTCTATGTCAATGTGAGAGTGCTCTATGTCAATGTGAACATGTTCTATGTCAATGTGAGAGTGCTCTATGTCAATGTGAGAGTGCTCTATGTCAATGTGAGAGTGCTCTATGTCAATGTGAGAGTGCTCTATGTCAATGTGAACATGTTCTATATGAATGTGAGAGTGCTCTATGTCAATGTGAGAGTGCTCTATGTCAATGTGAGAGTGCTCTATGTCAATGTGAGAGTGCTCTATGTCAATGTGAACATGTTCTATGTCAATGTGAACATGTTCTATGTCAATGTGAGAGTGCTCTATGTCAATGTGAGAGTGCTCTATGTCAATGTGAGAGTGCTCTATGTCAATGTGAGAGTGCTCTGTCAATGTGAGAGTGTTCTATGTCAATGTGAGAGTGTTCTATGTCAATGTGAGAGTCCTCTATGTCAATGTGAGAGTGCTCTGTCAATGTGAGAGTGCTCTGTCAATGTGAGAGTGTTCTATGTCAATGTGAGAGTGCTCTATGTCAATGTGAGAGTGCTCTATGTCAATGTGAACATGTTCTATATGAATGTGAGAGTGCTCTATGTCAATGTGAGAGTGCTCTATGTCAATGTGAGAGTGCTCTATGTCAATGTGTGAGTGCTCTATGTCAATGTGAGAGTGCTCTGTGTCAATGTGAGAGTGCTCTATGTCAATGTGAGAGTGCTGTAGGTCCATGTGAGCATGTTCTATGTCAATGTGAGCGTGTTCTATGTCAATGTAAGAGTGTTCTATGTCAATGTGAGAGTGCTCTATGTCAATGTGAGAGTGCTCTAGGTCCATGTGAGAGTGCTGTATGTCAATGTGAGCGTGTTCTATGTCAATATGAGCGTGTTCTATGTCAATGTAAGAGTGCTCTATGTCAATGTGAGAGTGCTCTATGTCAATGTGAGAGTGCTCTATGTCAATGTGAACATGTTCTATGTCAATGTGAACATGTTCTATGTCAATGTGCGAGTGCTCTATGTCAATGTGAGAGTGCTCTATGTCAATGTGAGAGTGCTCTATGTCAATGTGAGAGTGCTCTGTCAATGTGAGAGTGTTCTATGTCAATGTGAGAGTGTTCTATGTCAATGTGAGAGTCCTCTATGTCAATGTGAGAGTGCTCTGTCAATGTGAGAGTGCTCTGTCAATGTGAGAGTGTTCTATGTCAATGTGAGAGTGCTCTATGTCAATGTGAGAGTGCTCTATGTCAATGTGAACATGTTCTATATGAATGTGAGAGTGCTCTATGTCAATGTGAGAGTGCTCTATGTCAATGTGAGAGTGCTCTATGTCAATGTGTGAGTGCTCTATGTCAATGTGAGAGTGCTCTGTGTCAATGTGAGAGTGCTCTATGTCAATGTGAGAGTGCTGTAGGTCCATGTGAGCATGTTCTATGTCAATGTGAGCGTGTTCTATGTCAATGTAAGAGTGTTCTATGTCAATGTGAGAGTGCTCTATGTCAATGTGAGAGTGCTCTAGGTCCATGTGAGAGTGCTGTATGTCAATGTGAGCGTGTTCTATGTCAATATGAGCGTGTTCTATGTCAATGTAAGAGTGTTCTATGTCAATGTGAGAGTGCTGTATGTCAATGTAAGAGTGCTGTATGTCAATGTGAGCGTGTTCTATGTCAATGTGAGAGTGTTCTATGTCAATGTGATTGTGCTCTATGTCAATGTGAGCGTGTTCTATGCCAATGTGAGCGTGTTCTATGTCAATGTGAGAGTGTTCTATGTCAATGTAAGAGTGCTGTATGTCAATGTAAGAGTGCTCTATGTCAATGTGAGAGTGTGTTTGATTGTAAATCTTGTAATGACGAGTCAAAAACAAAGTGATGGAGTGTGTTCAGAGCAATGCATTATAGAGAGATATATATTTCTTTGTCTATTCACTCTTTATTCTCTGCTATCCCATGCATGTGTGTTTGAGTGGGCTATAAACTACATAGCTTTCAGTCATCAATGTACTTTATACTCAGGGGGCTGTGTGTGTGTGTGTGTGTGTGTGTGTGTGTGTGTGTGTGTGTGTGTGTGTGTGTGTGTGTGTGTGTGTGTGTGTGTGTGTGTGTGTGTGTGTGTGTGTGTGTGTGTGTGGGGACATGTTACGGGCTGAAGGAGTGTGTGTGGTACACTTGAGTCCCACCCTGGCCACATCAATCAACAGCCTCTTCTTGTTCCCCCCAGCAAATGTAAAATAGACCCAGTAAGCAAAATCACTGGAAAGATGTCTAAAATATGTATTTTCCAGACATTAAAGTTAAGTTCTGAATGAAAGGTGAAAATACATATTTTCCGGACGTGTAAAATACGTATTTCCGGATGTGGAAAATATTTATTTTCGGGACGTTGAAATCAGGTACATTTTCGGTTCTGAATGAAAGTTGAAAAGAAGTCATGTTTGTGTAACGGTCGTCGGATAAAGAAGGATCGGACCAAAGCGCAGCGTGGTAAGTGTTCATGCTTTTACAACTGAACACTAATAACAAAAATAACAAAGAGAATGAACGAAAACCGAAACAGTCCTGTCAGGTGCAGAAACACAAAACAGAAAATAACTACCCAACAAAACACAGGTGGGAAAAGGCTACCTAAGTATGGTTCCCAATCAGAGACAACGATAGACAGCTGTCCCTGATTGAGAACCACACCCGGCCAAAACAAAGAAATACAAAACATAGAAAAATGAACATAGAATGCCCACCCAAATCACACCCTGACCAAACCAAAATAGAGACATAAAAAGCTCTCTACGGTCATGGTGTGACAGTTTGGACCAAATCAAGGCTGGTCTAGACTTGATCAAGGCTGGTCTAGACCAAACAAAATCTGAACCAAACATAGACGATTTTTCGCATATGCCACTGGTTGATAGAAATTCTCATTGTTTAGGGAAAGAATTATGTGAGGTTGTATGTGTTGTTGGAGGTGCCTTTTGGTCAGTTTAGCTAAGAAAACGCCTCCCTCCTCAATCTGCCACCATAGGCGGCCGCCTAATCCTGCCTAATGAGTGGGCTGGCCCTGCATAGTACAGTATTGTGTACAGTATGTGTGTGTGTGTGACGCTGTGTGTGGGGGGGGTGTGTGTGTGTGTGACGCTGTGTGTGGGGGGGATGTGTGTGTGTGTGACGCTGTGTGTGAGGGGGATGTGTGTGTGTGTGACGCTGTGTGTGAGGGGGATGTGTGTGTGTGTGACGCTGTGTGTGGGGGGGATGTGTGTGTGTGTGACGCTGTGTGTGAGGGGGATGTGTGTGTGTGTGACGCTGTGTGTGAGGGGGATGTGTGTGTGTGTAACGCTGTGTGTGGGGGGGATGTGTGTGTGTGTGACGCTGTGTGTGGGGGGGATGTGTGTGTGTGTGACGCTGTGTGTGGGGGGGATGTGTGTGTGTGTGTGTGACGCTGTGTGTGGGGGGGATGTGTGCGAATGTGAAGTAGTGTATATATATGTCTTTCTGTTGAGTAGTAGAATCCCCCTTCCTCTCCCACAGCAGGGGAGGGTAAGCGGGGGCAGACAGTCCTTAAGGATGTGTGTTTGTGATTGTGTGACAGTGTGTGTGTAGAGGGTAATTACAGTGACTGGGCCTACTGTAATGAGAGGAGAGGGACTGAGAGAGAGAGAGAAGCGCTGCAGGGAGAGTGGAGTGAGTTCAGTTCTCATACTGCAGATATATATAGCATCCCTCTCATGGGTACAAGTCAAAAAAGATTCCTGTCATTCCTACTTCACACAAACACATCTACTGTATACAGTACAGGCTCAAGTGACGCCCACACATACACACTGGAAAAATACATTAAAGAGTGACTACCCCTAAAAACCAACGAATCCCTTGGAAAACAGTGTATGTGGCATCAAACATGTATTCTAGTGTCAAAACTGACTACAAAGTGAAAATAGGATCATTTTGGTGATAAAGTCAGTCTTGTCTAAAACGGAGTTTGGGACCTCAGTGCGTCACAACGAGTAAATGAAGGTTGGGTTTGGATTACAATTATGTCAACAAATCATGCCCCCTTCTGCCAAGCTCCACGTGCAAATCGCCCCTCCGCTCAATTTGCTTCCCTTCATTGAATGTGGGCTCCCTTGTTTCATCACCCCAAACAAACGCGCTCAAAGAATCGCTGGCGTTTGAGACTGAAAAGCCCTATAAGGATTGAGCATGCAATGCATGCTTCCAGCAGGATGCACAGCCAACAACTATGGTTTGCATGCCCTGCCGAAGGACCCTATCATGCGGAATAGGTGGTTGGACTTCATTGGTCCCCAGTGGTGGAGAGTATACTGGTAGCTAGACTATAGACCCCTTGATATTAATCTGGTTATGTATATTTTCATCATCATTATCATCGCTAGCATAGCATAGTCACTTTTATAATGTTTACATACTGCTTTACTCATCTCATATGTATTTACTGTATTCTATTCTACTGTATTTTAGTCAACGCCATTCCGACATTGCTCGTCCTAATATTTATATATTTCTTAACTCCATTCTTTTACTTTAGATTTGTGTGTATTGTTGAGAATTGTTAGATACTACTGCACTGTTGGAGCTAGGAACACAAGCATTTCGCTACACCCGCAATAACATCTGCCAAATATGTGTATGCGACCCAAAAAAATAGGACTTTGATTTGATGTTTGCTAGCTAGCTACAAACTAGCTAGCTAATTACCTAACTAGTTGGCTAGCTAGCGAATGTTAGCCTACCTCAATACAACTTGGATTTGGCTTGGAAACACAACAACATTTCAACAGAAGGCAAATTATTAGTAGGAAAACCGTTTGTCAAGATTGTGATGTCGCAGTATAACTTTAGCCAGCTAACTAAGATTGAGGGGACCACAGTATTTGATTGAAGAGACCACCGTAAAGTTGTTTCCTACAAATTATTTGCCTACTTTAGCAATGTAAAAGTATTTCCATGGCTCTCTAAGTTAGTGTAATTTAGACGAAACAGTCACATTAGTCTCCGAGGTGCAAACCATGTCTAGGACACAAACCACACCAGCCCAGGGCATCTATGTCTGGCTTCTTCACCTGCGGGATCGTCTGAGACCAGCCACCCGGACAAATGCTCACCTTTGATGGCCACTGGCATGCTGGAGTAGTGTGCTCTTCACGGATTAATCCCTGTTTCAACTGTACCAGGCAGATGGCAGACAGCATGTATGGCGTTGTGTGGGCGAGCGGTTTGCTGATGTCAACATTGTGAACTGAGTGCCCCATGGTGGCGGTGGGGTTATGGTATGGGCAGGTATAAGCTAAGGACAATGAACACAATTGCATTTTATCGATGACAATTTGAATGCACAGAGATACCTTGATAAGATCCTGAGGCTCATTGTTGTGCCATTTATCCGCCGCCTTCACCTTATGTTTCAGCATGATAATGCACAGCCCCATGTCACAAGGATCTGTCACAATTCCTGGAAGCTGAAAATGTCCCAGTTCTTCCATGGCCTGCATACTCACCAGACATATCACCCATTGAGCATGTTTGGGATGCTCTGGATTGACGTGTACGAGGCAAATGGTGGTTACACCAGATACTGACTGGTTTTCTGATCCATGATCCTACCTTTTTTTAAGGTATCTATGACCAACAGATGTGTATATGTATTCACAGTCATGTGAAATCCTTAGATCAGGGCATAATGAATTTATTTAAATTGAATGAATACCTAATATGAACTGTAATTCAGTAAAATCTTAGAAATTGTTGCGTCCTGAGTTTATACTGTATTTTTGTTCAGTGTATATCACCCTGTCACAGGCCCTCCCAGTCAACACCACATCATAAGATTACCTGCTTGTCACGGCCTGACCATAGAGAGCCTTTTTATTCTCTATTTTGGTTAGGTTGGGGTGTGACTAGGGTGGGTAATCTAGGTTGTTTTATTTCTATGTTGGCCTGGTATGGTTCCCAATCAGAGGCAGCTGTTTAGCGTTGTCTCTGATTGGGGATCATATTTAGGCAGCCATTTTCCCACTGTTTTTTTGTGGGATCTTGTTTATGTGTAGTTGCCTGTGAGCACTCCATAGCTTCACGTATCGCTTGCTTTTTATTGTTTTTGTGCGTTTCACGTCAATAAATTATGTGGAACCCATATCACGCTGCGCTTTGGTCCGAATGTTCTTACGACGATCGTGACACTGCTGCAGTTGTTTTGAGAGATGTCTAGGTTGTAGCTGAACATGCAGCAGAGAGAAGAACAGCAAGGGGGCCCTCATCAGTATCATGTAGACATGTCCTCACTGTGAGCATTCCCATGAATGGAACAGTCAGCGACATGTTGACAAGAATCCGGCCACCAACCTTCACCTGTCAGCTGCAACAGTTTTCACAGACTCATCATTCGCAAAAATACAGGTAACCCACTTCATTACTTTGATAACCAAACTGTGAAACATAATTTACAGTTGAACTCGGAAGTTTACATACACTTATGTTGGAGACATTAAAACCCATTTTTCAACCACTCCACACATTTCCTGTTAATTAACAAACTACAGTTTTAGCAAGTTGGTTAGGACATCTACTTTGTGCATGACACAAGTAATTTTCCCAACAATTATTTACAGACAGATTATTTCACACTGTATCACAATTCCAGTGGGTCAGAAGTTTACATACACTAAGTTGACTGTGCATTTAAACATTTTGGAAAATTATAGAAAATTTTGCACTCACGAGACTCCCAGTTACACAATAAATGTTATTTTTGTTCGATAAAGATTAGTTTTATAACCAAAAACCGCCATTTGGTTTGCGCGTTATGTTCAGAAAACCACAGGCTTGTTCCGGTCCTGAAAGGCAGACGAAAATTCCAAAAAGTATCCGTAATGTTCGCAGAAACATGTCAAACGTTTTTTATAATCAATCTTCAGGTTGTTTTTAACATACATAATCGATAATATTTCAACCGGACGGTAACCTATTCAATACTACAGAGAAAGAAAATGTCGAGCTACATCTCTCGCGCGCAGGAACTAATCAAAGGACACCTGACGCGTTTTGAAAAATCTCGCTAATTTTTCAAAATAAAAGCTTGAAACTATGTCTAAAGCCAAAAGTGTTGTTGTCACAGAAGAAGTTGACCGAGCTCTGAAATCAGTGGAATGCCCAGTGGAAGCAGAGAGATGATTGCTAAATGCGGAGAGAGTTGAAAAGAGAAGGCTGTTGTATAAAACACCTGTCTCCGGATTACATCTTCAAACTAAGGGCAACCATGGCATCCGTGACAGAGAGGGAGAAGCGTCCATCCATGTATACGGGTAAGAGTCTAGCTACATTTTCAGATATTATATGTTTCTAATTTGATAGAATGTCATTTTTATTGCAAGTTAAAGCGTACTGTTAGCTAGCTAGCTAACTTTAGCTGGCTGGCTCACTAGCTAACGTTACGTGTATGATCTGTGTAGTAATATTATTTGCATCTCAGGAAACTATTTGCATTGCTAGTTATAGCCTAATGTTAGCTAGCTAGCTAGCTAGCTGCAGATTCATGCATGGTGCATGGTAGTATGAGTTGGGATTATGGTTCATTGTTTAGCTAGCTATCTAGCTAGCTACATGTCTAAACAAAATACTCAACTATGAAGGTAACATTTTCACTGTGCCATTTACACCTTCTATGTCCTGTGCATGTGACAAATAATGTTTGATAAAGTCAGATTAGGATATAGGCCAAGGACTAGATAAAGTGTATTTTTACTACTACTTTTTGCTACTACTTTCACCACTTTTAGTCTTGAAATCTTTGGTTGTTTACTACACTACCTTACTCACTCTGTTTAGCACATGGCCTCACATGTGAATCCTTAAAGAGATGGGTGGGGCTAAGGCTTAAAAGGGTTGAAACGATGCGGAATGGGTGGAGCCAAAGAAGAGCTCTCCAGTAGGTGTCCCAAACATTCAAGGCCATTTACAGTTACAAGTTGATCAACTTTCAAGGCAGAATTACTTTCCCATTGTTCCTCAACTTCAGTGCATGATACACCATGTTCTAACTCTTGAGTCTCTACTTTATCCTATGTAAAAACAAACATTTAGGTGGTGGGTCACGTTTCATGATATCTGAAGTGAAATAGAAAGGGGAACGCAGTGATCAGGTTGGTTCCACCAAGCTAATCATAACCACCATCGAGAATGCAATAAGTGCTCTGTGTCTGTGTGTGTGTGTTTGTGTGACCGACCAGTATCTTTGATGAAGGGCCAGGAGGTGATCTACGACTGACATTCCCATCAATGGGGCGCTGGCAGAGACCTTACCTCCAGCCTCACCTCTTGCCCGCTCACCAACACTCGTCCATGGGGAGACTGTCTTGTAAATAGTACCTGTCTGTGTGTCAGATATATTACCTGTCCTGACTGGAAATAGAAGAGTGTGTGTGTGTTCACAGAAACATGTATGGAGACAGCACATGGAGACCTGCAAGATGATGTGATGAAGTCCAGACTGACGCGCGGGCTTGATACTGATGTCTCTGAATGGAGAGAAACCTGGAACTCTGACAGACAGGCTTGATACTGATGTCTCTGAATGGAGAGAGACCTGGCACTCTGACAGACAGGCTAGATACTGATGTCTCTGAATGGAGAGAGACCTGCCACTCTGACAGACAGGCTAGATACTGATGTCTCTGAATGGAGAGAGACCTGGCACTCTGACAGACAGGCTAGATACTGATGTCTCTGAATGGAGAGAGACCTGCCACTCTGACAGACAGGCTAGATACTGATGTCTCTGAATGGAGAGAGACCTGGCACTCTGACAGACAGGCTAGATACTGATGTCTCTGAATGGAGAGAGACCTGGCACTCTGACAGACAGGCTTGATACTGATGTCTCTGAATGGAGAGAGACCTGGCACTCTGACAGACAGGCTAGATACTGATGTCTCTGAATGGGGAGAGACCTGGCACTCTGACAGACAGGCTTGATACTGATGTCTCTGAATGGAGAGAGACCTGGCACTCTGACAGACAGGCTTGATACTGATGTCTCTGAATGGAGAGAGACCTGGCACTCTGACAGACAGGCTTGATACTGATGTCTCTGAATGGAGAGAGACCTGGCACTCTGACAGACAGGCTAGATACTGATGTCTCTGAATGGAGAGAGACCTGGCACTCTGAAAGACAGGCTTGATACTGATGTCTCTGAATGGAGAGAGACCTGGCACTCGGAATACTTGTTTTCTTTATTTTTTTTATTGAATGGTATCATTCAATATACGGAGGGAGGAACCATGTGAATTCTGCACCAGGATCAGGGCACGTCTGTTGTATACGGGACAGCACACAGGAAGGTATGACCACTCTGACATGTTCGCCAAGGTAGACCCGTTACCACCAGACAAAATGCTGATAGGCACAGTGTCTGTAACGGCTGGGAATGACAATGAAAGGTGCACATTGTTATATTGGCAGAACACTGCTTCTATGGTATTATGTAACGCGCCGTTTATCCTACATGGACCCGTTACGAAACGCTTCGTTTCGAATATCTACATCAATTCCACAGTTTGCATTCTTCTCATATTACTCTGTAGATCAGCCTGTAGTTCTTGAAGTCCACCTGCAGGAGGTTTGTTTGTGGTGACTGAGTGGGGAAAACAAGGTTCTGACAGATGGGTGTGTCTTGGTGCTGGGAAGGACACACCCAAGAAACACCCACATCAAACCACACCCCCAAGCTAACTCACGTTTGACTTCTGTCATGGCTGCCAGGAAAAACGAGGCCAAATCAGCGGATGCAGCTCCCCTTTCAAATAACATGAATTCTATTTTTTTGGAAGCAGAATGCTACATTAGTAGAAAGAAAGAAAGAAAGAGAGAGAGAGAGAGAGAGAGAGAGAGAGAGAGAGAGAGAGAGAGAGAGAGAGAGAGAGAGAGAGAGAGAGAGAGAGAGAGAGAGAGAGAGATCACTAAAACAATACAGAAATACACTACGGAAAAAGAAGGAACAGCACGTCAGAAATCAGCTCAATGTAATTGAAGACTCCATAGACTCTAACCAATTCTGGGAAAATTGGAAAACACTAAACAAACAACAACACGAAGAATTATCTATCCAAAATGGAGATGTATGGGTAAACCACTTCTCCAATCTTTTTGGCTCTATAACAAAGAATAAAGAACAAAAACATATACATGATCAAATACAAATCCTAGAATCAACTATTAAAGACTACCAGAACCCATTGGATTCTCCAATTACCTTGAATGAGTTACAGGACAAAATAAAAACCCTCCAACCCAAAAAGGCCTGTGGTGTTGATGGTATCCTTAATGAAATGATCAAATATACAGACAACAAATTCCAATTGGCTATACTAAAACTCTTTAACATCGTCCTTAGCTCTGGCATCTTCCCCAATATTTGGAACCAAGGACTGATCACCCCAATCCACAAAAGTGGAGACAAATTTGACCCCAATAACTACCGTGGAATATGCGTCAACAGTAACCTTGGGAAAATCCTCTGCATTATCATTAACAGCAGACTCGTACATTTCCTCAATGAAAACAATGTACTGAGCAAATGTCAAATTGGCTTTTTACCAAATTACCGTACAACAGACCATGTATTCACCCTACACACCCTAATTGACAACCAAACAAACCAAAACAAAGGCAAAGTCTTCTCATGCTTTGTTGATTTCAAAAAAGCCTTCGACTCAATTTGGCATGAGGGTCTGCTATACAAATTGATGGAAAGTGGTGTTGGGGGTAAAACATACGACATTATAAAATCCATGTACACAAACAACAAGTGTGCGGTTAAAATTGGCAAAAAACACACACATTTCTTCACACAGGGTCGTGGGGTGAGACAGGGATGCAGCTTAAGCCCCACCCTCTTCAACATATATATCAACGAATTGGCGCGGGCACTAGAACAGTCTGCAGCACCCGGTCTCACCCTACTAGAATCCGAAGTCAAATGTCTACTGTTTGCTGATGATCTGGTGCTTCTGTCACCAACCAAGGAGGGCCTACAGCAGCACCTAGATCTTCTGCACAGATTCTGTCAGACCTGGGCCCTGACAGTAAATCTCAGTAAGACCAAAATAATGGTGTTCCAAAAAAGGTCCAGTCACCAGGACCACAAATTCCATCTAGACACCGTTGCCCTAGAGCACACAAAAAACTATACATACCTCGGCCTAAACATCAGCACCACAGGTAACTTCCACAAAGCTGTGAACGATCTGAGAGACAAGGCAAGAAGGGCCTTCTATGCCATCAAAAGGAACATAAATTTCAACATACCAATTAGGATCTGGCTAAAAATACTTGAATCAGTCATAGAGCCCATTGCCCTTTATGGTTGTGAGGTCTGGGGTCCGCTCACCAACCAAGATTTCACAAAATGGGACAAACACCAAATTGAGACTCTGCATGCAGAATTCTGCAAAAATATCCCCCGTGTACAACGTAGAACACCAAATAATGCATGCAGAGCAGAATTAGGCCGATACCCACTAATTATCAAAATCCAGAAAAGAGCCGTTAAATTCTACAACCACCTAAAAGGAAGCGATTCCCAAACCTTCCATAACAAAGCCATCACCTACAGAGAGATGAACCTGGAGAAGAGTCCCCTAAGCAAGCTGGTCCTAGGGCTCTGTTCACAAACACAAACACACCCCACAGAGCCCCAGGACAACAGCACAATTAGACCCAACCAAATCATGAGAAAACAAAAAGATAATTACTTGACACATTGGAAAGAATTAACAAAAAAACAGAGCAAACTAGAATGCTATTTGGCCCTAAACAGAGAGTACACAGTGGCAGAATACCTGACCACTGTGACTGACCCAAACTTAAGGAAAGCTTTGACTATGTACAGACTCAGTGAGCATAGCCTTGCTATTGAGAAAGGCCGCCGTAGGCAGACATGGCTCTCAAGAGAAGACAGGCTATGTGCACACTGCCCACAAAATGAGGTGGAAACTGAGCTGCACTTCCTAACCTCCTGCCCAATGTATGACCATATTAGAGAGACATATTTCCCTCAGATTACACAGATCCACAAAGAATTTGAAAACAAATCAAATTTTGATAAACTCCCATATCTACTGGGAGAAATTCCACAGTGTGCCATCACAGCAGCAAGATTTGTGACCTGTTGCCACAAGAAAAGGGCAACCAGTGAAGAGCAGACGCCATTGTAGATACAGCCCATGTTTATGCTTATTTATTTTGACTTGTGTGCTTTAACCATTTGTACATTGTTACAGCACTGTATGTAGATGAGAGAGCATTTGTAATGTCTTTATTGTATTGAGACTTCTGTATGTGTAATGTTTACTGTTAATTTGATTGTTAGAGAGAAGAGAGAGAGAGGAAGAGAGAGAGAGAGAGAGAGAGAGAGAGAGAGAGAGAGAGAGAGAGAGAGAGAGAGAGAGAGAGAGAGAGAGAGAGAGAGAGAGAGAGAGAGAGAGAGAGAGAGAGAGAGAGAGAGAGAGAGAGAGAGAGAGAGAGAGAGTGTAGTTACAGTAGTAGGATGTGTCATTGCTGCAGGCAGTGCCTCTCAGCCTCCACTCTGTGTGGACAGGGAGAATAACAGACACGATCATCACCCACTACTCCGCACACAGTCCTGACTCAGACCATGTCGCTACAAGTCCAGTCAATCTTACTCCACACACACACAGTGACACGTTATAATTAACCACACACCCACACACAGGTCTCAAAGGAGAAACGATCGACTCACACCCATCATTACACAAGCCTCACTCATTATCACAAATTTCTCTCTCTCTGGGAGAGAGAGAGACTGGGAGAGAGAGAGACTGGGAGAGTGAGAGACTGGGAGAGTGAGAGACTGGGAGAGTGAGAGACTGGGAGAGTGAGAGAGACTGGGAGAGTGAGAGAGGGAGAGAGAGAGACTGGGAGAGAGAGAGAGAGAGACTGGGAGAGAGAGAGAGAGACTGGGAGAGAGAGAGAGAGAGAGAGAGAGAGAGAGAGAGAGAGAGACTGGGAGAGAGAGAGAGAGAGAGAGAGACTGGGAGAGAGAGAGTGAAGTGTGTGTGTGTATATGTGTAACAGACACAGTGAAGTAAAAACCATCAGAGTGGTAGAGGCTTACCTGTATCACACGTCTTCAGCCTGGTCAGTGGCAGGGACGTTGTAGAGCTTCAGTTGACCAACATATTACCACGTGTCTGTCTGTCTCTCTGTCTGTCTGTCTGCCTCCTGGAAGACAGAACATGGTCGACAACACGGTCAGTCTAGACTTGGGGTCAAAAGGCGTTCAACATTTTAGTCTGTGGTTACAACATGGTTGACATGTCATTCTACGGTGGAATGGTAATACAACAAACATTGCAGTCTGGGGTTCGCAAACGGTCAACATTTTAGTCTGTGGTCAAAACATGGTTAACTTGTCACTCTGTGGTTCATAAAGCCACAGTGTGAATCAGCACAAACATGCAGCACTGCCTTGGCTGGTGCTGTGGCCATCTGTGTCTGTGTGTGGCATGTGCTGCCTGTTCCCGAGTGACTCAAAGTGTTACCCCAGGGTCATGTGAACAAGAACAGGTGGCATTCTGGTACACCTCTTCCCACACACATACACACCGGTATGCATGCCCTTTCCTGACATGGGGTTGTGGTTTACACCGAGTGCACTCAACCTAAATGTCATGTACACTACCCACTCCTACTCCCTATTTGAACTGTTCTCCTCTCCTCCCTCCCTCCATCTCTCCTCCTCCTGTTCTCCTCTCCTCCCTCCCCTGTCTGTCCTCCCTCCACCTCTCCTCCTCCTGTTCTCCTCTCCTCCTCTTGTTCTCTCCTCCTCCTGTTCTCCTCTCCTCCTCTTGTTCTCTCCTCCTCCTGTTCACCTCTCCTCCTCTTGTTCTCTCCTCCACCTGTTCTCTCCTCCACCTGTTCTCTCCTCCTCCTGTTCACCTCTCCTCCTCTTGTTCTCTCCTCCTCCTGTTCTCCTCTCCTCCTCTTGTTCTCTCCTCCTTCTGTTCACCGCTCCTCCACCTGTTCTCTCCTCCTTCTGTTCACCGCTCCTCCACCTGTTCTCTCCTCCTCCTGTTCACCTCCTCCTCCTGTTCTCTCCTCCTCTTGTTCTCTCCTCCTCCTGTTCTCCTCTCCTCCTCTTGTTCTCTCCTCCTCCTGTTCTCCGCTCCTCCACCTGTTCTCTCCTCCTTCTGTTCACCGCTCCTCCACCTGTTCTCTCCTCCACCTGTTCTCTCCTCCTCCTGTTCACCTCTCCTCCTCCTGTTCACCTCTCCTCCACCTGTTCTCTCCTCCTCCTGTTCACCTCTCCTCCTCCTGTTCACCTCTCCTCCTCCTGTTCACCTCCTCCTCCTGTTCTCCTCTCCTCCTCTTGTTCTCTCCTCCTCCTGTTCTCCTCTCCTCCTCTTGTTCTCTCCTCCTCCTGTTCACCTCTCCTCCTCTTGTTCTCTCCTCCACCTGTTCTCTCCTCCTCCTGTTCACCTCCTCCTCCTGTTCTCCTCTCCTCCTCTTGTTCTCTCCTCCTCCTGTTCTCCTCTCCTCCTCTTGTTCTCTCCTCCTTCTGTTCACCGCTCCTCCACCTGTTCTCTCCTCCTCCTGTTCACCTCTCCTCCTCTTGTTCACCTCCCCTCCTCTTGTTCTCCTCTCCTCCTCTTGTTCTCCTCTCCTCCTGTTCTCCTCTCCTCCTGTTCTCCTCTCCTCCTCTTGTTCACCTCTCCTCCTCCTGTTCTCCTCTCCTCCTTTTGTTCTCTCCTCCTCCTGTTCTCCTCTCCTCCTCTTGTTCTCCTCTCCTCCTCCTGTTCACCTCTCCTCCTCCTGTTCCCTCTCCTCCTCCTGTTCCCTCTCCTCCTCCTGTTCCCTCTCCTCCTCTTGTTCTCCTCTCCTCCTCTCCTCCTCCTGTTCTTCTCTCCTCCTCCTGTTCTGTTCTCCTCTCCCCCTCTTGTTCTGTTCTCTTCTCCTCCTCCTGTTCTCCTCTCCTCCTCTTGTTCTCCTCTCCTCCTCCTGTTCTTCTCTCCTCCTCCTGTTCTGTTCTCCTCTCCCCCTCTTGTTCTGTTCTCCTCTCCTCCTCCTGTTCTGTTCTCCTCTCCCCCTCTTGTCCTGTTCACCTCTCCTCCTCCTGTTCTGTTCTCCTCTCCTCCTCTTGTTCTTCTCCTCTTGTTCTCCTCTCCTCCTCTTGTTCTCCTCTCCACCTCTTGTTCTCCTCTCCCCCTCTTGTCCTGTTCACCTCTCCTCCTCCTGTTCTGTTCTCCTCTCCTCCTCTTGTTCTTCTCCTCTTGTTCTCCTCTCCTCCTCTTGTTCTCCTCTCCTCCTCCTGTTCTTCTCTCCTCCTCCTGTTCTTCTCTCCTCTCCCCCTCTTGTTCTGTTCTCCTCTCCTCCTCCTGTTCTGTTCTCCTCTCCCCCTCTTGTTCTGTTCACTTCTCCCCCTCTTGTCCTGTTCACTTCTCCTCCTCCTGTTCTGTTCTCCTCTCCTCCTCTTGTTCTTCTCCTCTTGTTCTCCTCTCCTCCTCTTGTTCTCCTCTCCTCCTCCTGTTCTTCTCTCCTCCTCCTGTTCTTCTCTCCTCTCCCCCTCTTGTTCTGTTCTCTTCTCCTCCTCCTGTTCTGATCTCCTCCTCTTGTTCTTCTCCTCTTGTTCTCCTCTCCTCCTCCTGTTCTGTTCTCCTCTCCTCCTCCTGTTCTTCTCTTCTCCTACTGTTCACCTCTCCTCCTCCTGTTCTGTTCTCCTCTCCTCCTCTTGTTCTGTTCTCCTCTCCTCTCCTCCTCCTGTTCTGTTCTCCTCTCCTCCTCCTGTTCTGTTCTCCTCTCCTCCTCTTGTTCTGTTCTCCTCTCCTCCTCTCGTTCTGTTCTCCTCCTCTTGTTCTGTTCTCCTCTCCTCCTCTTGTTCTGTTCTCCTCATCTTGTTCTCCTCTCCTCCTCCTGTTCTCCTCTCCTCCTCCTGTTCTCCTCCTCTTGTTCTCCTCTCCTCATCCTCTTCTCTTACTGTTCACCTCTCCTCCTCCTGTTCTGTTCTCCTCTGCTCCTCCTGTTCTGTTCTCCTCTCCTCCTCCTGTTCTGTTCTCCTCTCCTCCTCTTGTTCTGTTCTCCTCTCCTCCTCTCGTTCTGTTCTCCTCCTCTTGTTCTGTTCTCCTCTCCTCCTCTTGTTCTGTTCTCCTCATCTTGTTCTCCTCTCCTCCTCCTGTTCTCCTCTCCTCCTCCTGTTCTTCTCCTCTTGTTCTCCTCTCCTCATCCTCTTCTCTTACTGTTCTCCTCTCCTCCTCTTGTTCTGTTCTCCTCTCCTCCTCTCGTTCTGTTCTCCTCCTCTTGTTCTGTTCTCCTCTCCTCCTCTCGTTCTGTTCTCCTCCTCTTGTTCTGTTCTCCTCTCCTCCTCTTGTTCTGTTCTCCTCTCCTCATCTTGTTCTCCTCTCATCCTCCTGTTCTCCTCTCCTCCTCCTGTTATCCTCCTCTTGTTCTCCTCTCCTCATCCTGTTCTCCTCCTCCTGTTCTCCTCTCCTCCTCTTGTTCTCCTCTCCTCATCCTGTTCTCCTCCTCCTGTTCTCCTCTCCTCATCTTGTTTTCCTTTCCTCCTCCTGTTCTCCTCTCCTCCTTTTGTTCTCCTCTCCTCCTCCTGTTCTCCTCCTCCTGGTCTCCTCTCCTCCTCCGGTTCTCCTCTCCTCATCTTGTTTTCCTTTCCTCCTGTTCTCCTCTCCTCATCTTGTTCTCCTCTCCTCCTCCTGTTCTCCTCTCCTCATCTTGTTCTCCTCTCCTCCTCCGGTTCTCTTCTCCTCCTCCTGTTCTCCTCCTCTTGTTCTGTTCTCCTCCTTTTGTTCTCCTCTCCTCATCTTGTTCTCCTCTCCTCATCTTGTTCTCTCCTCCTGTTCTCCCCTCCTCATCCTGTTCTCCTCCTCCTGTTCTTCTCTCCTCATCTTGTTCTCTCCTCATCTTGTTTTCTCCTCTTCCTGTTCTCCTCTCCTCATCTTGTTCTCCTCTCCTCTTGTTCTCATCTCCTCCTCTTGTTCTCCTCCTCCTGTTCTCCTCTCCTCCTCCTGTTCTCCCCTCCTCCTTCTGTTCTCCTCTCCTCCTCCTGTTCTCTTCTCCTCCTCCTGTTCTCTTCTCCTCCTCTTGTTCTCTTCTCCTCCTCTTGTTCTCTTCTCCTCCTCCTGTTCTCTTCTCCTCCTATTGTTCTCTTCTCTTCCTCTTGTTCTCTTCTCCTCCTCTCCTCCTCCTGTTCTCCTCTCCTCATCTTGTTCTCCTCTCCTCATCTTGTTCTGCTCTCCTCCTCCTGTTCTCCTCTCCTCCTCGCCTCCTCCTCTCCTCCTCTTGTTCTGTTCTCCTCCTCCTGTTCTCCTCTCCTCCTCTTGTTCTCCTCTCCTCCTCTTGTTCTCCTCTCCTCCTCCTGTTCTTCTCCCCTCCTCCTGTTCTTCTCTCCTCCTCTTGTTCTCTCCTCCTCCTGTTCTCCTCTCCTCCTCTTGTTCTCCTCTCCTCCTCTTGTTCTCCTCTCCTCTTGTTCTCCTCTCCTCCTCCTGTTCTTCTCTCCTCCTCCTGTTCTTCTCTCCTCTCCCCCTCTTGTTTTGTTCTCCTCTCCTCCTCCTATTCTGTTCTCCTCTCCCCTTCTTGTTCTGTTCACTTCTCCCCCTATTGTCCTGTTCACCTCTCCTCCTCCTGTTCTGTTCTCATCTCCTCCTCTTGTTCTTCTCCTCTTGTTCTCCTCTCCTCCTCCTGTTCTGTTCTCCTCTCCTCCTCCTGTTCTCCTCTCCTCATCTTGTTCTCCTCTCCTCATCTTGTTCTCCTCTCCTCATCTTGTTCTGCTCTCCTCCTCCTGTTCTCCTCTCCTCCTCGCCTCCTCCTGTTCTCCTCTTGTTCTCCTCTCCTCCTCTTGTTCTCCTCTCCTCCTCCTGTTCTCCTCTCCTCCTCTTGTTCTCCTCTCCTCCTCCTGTTCTCCTCTCCTCCTCTTGTTCTCCTCTCCTCCTCCTGTTTTCCTCTCCACCTCTCTTCTCTCACACTGTATCTGGGCTCCCGAGTGGCGCAGCGGTCTAAGGCACTGCATCGCAGTGCTAGAGGCATCACTCTAGACACTGGTTCGATTCCAGGCTGTATCACAACCGGCCGTGATTGGGAGTCCCATAGGGCGGCGCACAATTGGCCCAGTGTGGTCCAGGTTTGGCCGGGGTAGGCCGTCATTGTAAATAAGAATTTGTTCTTAACTGACTCGCCTAGATAAATAAAGGATAAATAAATAAAATCTCAGTCTGTACAACCTACTGACAGCAGTCTTGCTGGTCACCTTTTCACTGTCTCCATTGACTTAGACTGATAACCTCTCTCTCTGTCTTCCTCTCTCTCTGTATCTTCCAACTCAAGATGCAGGGTCATGGAAAATACAAATGGCAATACCATGTCTATACATCTACCTAATTGCACTCTACACACACTCTTAGTTTTAACATGTACTTAGCTGCAGGCACGCTTTCACGTGTACTTCTATAAACACAGGTCCTGCCAGCTGTGTCAATGAGTGGCAGGTATACATTCTTCTGCCCCAAGCAGTCACGTGGACTAGCAGTTAGGGCACTTGACCTTTAACCTATAGGGGTCAGGGATAGTAGGCCTTCTTCCCTGGAGGGCCACAGCTGGTGGGGAGGGCCTTCAGAGGCCCATACAGTTAAGGTGGGAAACTAACAATATCTGGAAAAGGTGAGGAAGCATTTAGGGCTACTGTGTATTTCCACCTCAAAACAGAATGGATGAATGTACTATGTAATGTATGGCTGGGGGTGACTCTGACCTCAGTGTGAATGATTGCTTTTTAGTTTAGTTAGCAGTTTGTTGGAGGTGAAAATATAACTAGTTGGCCATGACATTATGTTCAAATACACTCTTCCAATAGATAACACAAGCCCATACTTTGGGAATGTCATAGCAGATTTACAGGCATGTTGCATTTATATTGCCCATATCGGCATAGCCTAAGGTCATTTTATGCTAAAACTAAACTAAATGTCAATTCTGACTCAAGATCAGCCCAGAGTGAAATGTGTGGGGGAGATGAGGTTGATTCTAAGAGTTCATCAGAGATAAGGCTGAACTGAGATCAGATGATAAGTACGGCTACCACAATATATGTAAAGGTCAACCCGTGGGAGGAAGACTCGGGGACATGAACCAGCTTACCAGAGATATACATTGGAGAGGAGGAGGAGGGAGAACCAGTCTAGTATAGATACATTAGAGAGGAGGAGGGAAAACCAGTCTAGTATAGATACATTAGAGAGGAGGAGGGAGAACCAGTCTAGTATAGATACATTAGAGAGGAGGAGGGAGAACCAGTCTAGTATAGATACATTAGAGAGGAGGAGGGAGAACCAGTCTAGAATAGATACATTAGAGAGGAGGAGGGAAAACCAGTCTAGTATAGATACATATTAGAGAGGAGGAGGGAGAACCAGTCTAGTATAGATACATTAGAGAGGAGGAGGGAGAACCAGTCTAGTATAGATACATTAGAGAGGAGGAGGGAGAACCAGTCTAGTATAGATACATTAGAGAGGAGGAGGGAGAACCAGTCTAGTATAGATACATTAGAGAGGAGGAGGAGGGAGAACCAGTCTAGAATAGATACATTAGAGAGGAGGAGGGAGAACCAGTCTAGTATAGATACATTAGAGAGGAGGAGGAGGGAGAACCAGTCTAGTATAGATACATTAGAGAGGAGGAGGGAGAACCAGTCTAGTATAGATACATTAGAGAGGAGGAGGAGGGAGAACCAGTCTAGAATAGATACATTAGAGAGGAGGAGGGAGAACCAGTCTAGTATAGATACATTAGAGAGGAGGAGGGAGAACCAGTCTAGTATAGATACATTAGAGAGGAGGAGAAGGGAGAACCAGTCTAGTATAGATACATTAGAGAGGAGGAGGGAGAACCAGTCTAGTATAGATACATTAGAGAGGAGGAGGAGGGAGAACCAGTCTAGAATAGATACATTAGAGAGGAGGAGGGAGAACCAGTCTAGTATAGATACATTAGAGAGGAGGAGGAGGGAGAACCAGTCTAGTATAGATACATTGGAGAGGAGGAGGAGGGAGAACCAGTCTAGAATAGATACATTAGAGAGGAGGAGGGAGAACCAGTCTAGAATAGATACATTAGAGAGGAGGAGGGAGAACCAGTCTAGAATAGATACATTAGAGAGGAGGAGGAGGGAGAACCAGTCTAGTATAGATACATTAGAGAGGAGGAGGGAGAACCAGTCTAGTATAGATACATTAGAGAGGAGGAGGAGGGAGTACCAGTCTAGAATAGATACATTAGAGAGGAGGAGGAGGGAGAACCAGTCTAGTATAGATACATTAGAGAGGAGGAGGAGGGAGAACCAGTCTAGTATAGATACATTAGAGAGGAGGAGGAGGGAGAACCAGTCTAGTATAGATACATTAGAGAGGAGGAGGAGGGAGAACCAGTCTAGAATAGATACATTAGAGAGGAGGAGGAGGGAGAACCAGTCTAGTATAGATACATTAGAGAGGAGGAGGAGGGAGAACCAGTATAGTATAGATACATTAGAGAGGAGGAGGGAGAACCAGTCTAGTATAGATACATTAGAGAGGAGGAGGGAGAACCAGTCTAGTATAGATACATTAGAGAGGAGGAGGGAGAACCAGTCTAGTATAGATACATTAGAGAGGAGGAGGGAGAACCAGTCTAGTATAGATACATTAGAGAGGAGGGAGAACCAGTCTAGAATAGATACATTAGAGAGGAGGAGGAGGGAGAACCAGTCTAGTATAGATACATTAGAGAGGAGGAGGGAGATCCAGTCTAGTATAGCTATATTGGAGGGAGAACCAGTCTAGTATAGATACATTAGAGAGGAGGAGGGAGAACCAGTCTAGTATAGATACATTAGAGAGGAGGAGGGAGAACCAGTCTAGTATAGATACATTAGAGAGGAGGAGGGAGATCCAGTCTAGTATAGCTACATTGGAGGGAGAACCAGTCTAGTATAGATACATTAGAGAGGAGGAGGGAGAACCAGTCTAGTATAGATACATTAGAGAGGAGGAGGGAGAACCAGTCTAGTATAGTTACATTAGAGAGGAGGGGGGAGAACCAGTCTAGAATAGATACATTAGAGAGGAGGAGGAGGGAGAACCAGTCTAGTATAGATACATTAGAGAGGAGGAGGGAGATCCAGTCTAGTATAGCTACATTGGAGGGAGAACCAGTCTAGTATAGATACATTAGAGAGGAGGAGGGAGAACCAGTCTAGTATAGATACATTAAAGAGGAGGAGGGAGAACCAGTCTAATATAGATACATTAGAGAGGAGGAGGAGGGAGAACCAGTCTAGTATAGATACATTAGAGAGGAGGAGGGAGATCCAGTCTAGTATAGCTACATTGGAGGGAGAACCAGTCTAGTATTGATACATTAGAGAGGAGGAGGGAGAACCAGTCTAGTATAGATACATTAGAGAGGAGGAGGGAGAACCAGTCTAGTATAGATACATTAGAGAGGAGGAGGGAGAACCAGTCTAGTATAGATACATTAGAGAGGAGGAGGAGGGAGATCCAGTCTAGTATAGCTACATTGGAGGGAGAACCAGTCTAGTATAGATACATTAGAGAGGAGGAGGGAGATCCAGTCTAGTATAGCTACATTGGAGGGAGAACCAGTCTAGTATAGATACATTAGAGAGGAGGAGGGAGAACCAGTCTAGTATAGATACATTAGAGAGGAGGAGGGAGAACCAGTCTAGAATAGATACATTAGAGGGGAGGAGGAGGGAGAACCAGTCTAGTATAGATACATTAGAGAGGAGGAGGGAGATCCAGTCTAGTATAGCTACATTGGAGGTTGAACCAGTCTAGTATAGATACATTAGAGAGGAGGAGGGAGAACCAGTCTAGTATAGATACATTAGAGAGGAGGAGGGAGAACCAGTCTAGAATAGATACATTAGAGAGGAGGAGGAGGGAGAACCAGTCTAGTATAGATACATTAGAGAGGAGGAGGGAGATCCAGTCTAGTATAGCTACATTGGAGGGAGAACCAGTCTAGTATAGATACATTAGAGAGGAGGAGGGAGAACCAGTCTAGAATAGATACATTAGAGAGGAGGAGGGAGAACCAGTCTAGTATAGATACATTAGAGAGGAGGAGGGAGAACCAGTCTAGTATAGATACATTAGAGAGGAGGAGGGAGAACCAGTCTAGTATAGATACATTAGAGAGGACGAGGGAGAACCAGTCTAGTATAGCTACATTAGAGAGGAGGAGGAGGGAGAACCAGTCTAGTATAGATACATTAGAGAGGAGGAGGAGGGGGACCCAGCCTAGTATAGATACATTAGAGAGGAGGAGGGAGAACCAGTCTAGTATAGATACATTAGAGAGGAGGAGGGAGAACCAGTTTAGTATAGATACATTAGAGAGGAGGAGGGAGAACCAGTCTAGTATAGATACATTAGAGAGGAGGAGGGAGAACCAGTCTAGTATAGATACATTAGAGAGGAGGAGGAGGGAGAACCAGTCTAGTATAGATACATTAGAGAGGAGGAGGAGGGAGAACCAGTCTAGTATAGATACATTAGAGAGGAGGAGGAGGGAGAACCAGTCTAGAATAGATACATTAGAGAGGAGGAGGGAGAACCAGTCTAGTATAG
This sequence comes from Salvelinus alpinus, assembly GCF_045679555.1. Taxonomy (NCBI): domain Eukaryota; kingdom Metazoa; phylum Chordata; class Actinopteri; order Salmoniformes; family Salmonidae; genus Salvelinus; species Salvelinus alpinus. The sequence continues at coordinate 18,922,365 of NC_092116.1, forward strand.
ATACATTAGAGAGGAGGAGGAGGGAGAACCAGTCTAGTATAGATACATTAGAGAGGAGGAGGAGGGAGAACCAGTCTAGTATAGATACATTAGAGAGGAGGAGGAGGGAGAACCAGTCTAGTATAGCTACATTAGAGAGGAGGAGGAGGGGGACCCAGTCTAGTATAGATACATTAGAGAGGAGGAGGAGGGAGAACCAGTCTAGTACAGCTACATTAGAGAGGAGGGAGAACCAGTCTAGTATAGCTACATTAGAGACAAGGGGGTATAACAGTAGAGGGGGGAGACACGAGGGAGAGAGAGGAGTATGAGAAAGGAGGGAAAGAAAGAGGTAGAGAGAGGAGTATGAGGGAGGAGGGAAAGAAAGAGGTAGAGAGAGGAGTATGAGGGAGAAGGGAAAGAAAGAGGTAGAGAGAGGAGTATGAGGGAGGAGGGAAAGAAAGAGGTAGAGAGAGGAGTATGAGGGAGGAGGGAAAGAAAGAGGTAGAGAGAGGAGTATGAGGGAGGAGGGAAAGAAAGAGGTAGAGAGAGGAGTATGAGGGAGGAGGGAAAGAAAGAGGTAGAGAGAGGAGTATGAGGGAGGAGGGAAAGAAAGAGGTAGAGAGAGGAGTATGAGGGAGGAGGGAAAGAAAGGTAGAGAGAGGAGATGAAAAGAAGAAAGAAAAACAGAGAGTGAAGCAGGGGTGAGAGACGGAAAGACGGAGTAGAGGGAGAAAAAAGAGAAGAGGGAATGAGGAGGAGTAAAAAACACAAGTCAACTAACCAAAAGATATAAAAGGTGGGAAAATAGACCGGGTGGGGAGATTTTTCAAGAGAAACAGTTAACAATAATATAATATAGACAGTATCGCAGTTTTCTGAGAAAGGTTAAAGCAGAGAGATGAAAGAGTGAAAAAAAAAAGAAACGACAGAAAGGTGAAGAGAGCGAGAGAGAGTGCGAGAGAGTGAGAGAGAGGGGAAGAGAGAGGGGAAGAGAGAGAGTGAGAGAGAGTGAGAGAGAGGGGAAGAGAGAGGGGAAGAGAGAGAGTGAGAGAGAGTGAGAGAGAGGGGAAGAGAGAGGGGAAGAGAGAGAGTGAGAGAGAGGGTAGGAGAGAGGGTAAGAGAGAGGGGAAGAGAGAGGGGAAGAGAGAGAGTGAGAGAGAGGGGAAGAGAGAGGGGAAGAGAGAGGGGAAGAGAGAGAGGGGAAGAGAGAGAGGTGAAGAGAGAGGCCAAAGTCGTGAAAGGCTGCATGTGACTTAGCTCAAGTCAAGTCTGCGTTGTGCAGGGGCCCTGCACTATTGTACTGATATCTGCCCAATTGTCTGAGCAGCAGCTGGGACACACGCGCTGCTCTCACACACACTGTGCCTCCACTCTTCCTGTGTCTGATAATGTGACACCTGTATGTAAGAAGAACATGCCTTCAGTACTGATAGTAAAGGACCAGGGACTGAACTCCCCTCTCCCTGTGTATCTGTCTTCAGTCTCCCCTTTACTGCTCTAGAGCTCTCTGAGGACACAATGTGTGTGTTTGTGTGTTACTTCCAAGTGTGAGCCTGCATGGCATGCATGGGCTGCTAGAGACCTTGGTCAGTGCTGATTCAGAGACACTCGTCATGTTGGGACAGAAGACTTCATACCTGCACCAGACTGAACACACACACACACACACACACACGGTTGTAAATACCAGGGTATGGCAGCATGGTGATCTGTCAGTAAATAAGAGGTTTGTCTCTCTGTGTCCCTGTCTGTCTCCTAGTGTGTGTGTGTGTGTGTGTTTGGGAGAAAGCAGAGGTCTGTAGCAGAGGTGTCGTGGGAGTAGACTGTGGTGGGGTTTTGGGGTAATGAACTTCTACCACATGTCTTCAGAAAAGGTCACAGTCGACCACAGTTGGGCTGCAAAGATCAAAGATGAACGCACACACCCACACGCAAACACAGTCATGCACACGCAAACACTCCTACACACACACGCAGTCACGCACACAGAAACCCAGACAGATGGACAGACAGACAGTCACAGTGACACACAGACTCACACCCACACAGAGAGATGGTGAGAGACAAACAACAAACAGACTGGCTGGAAATCTTTGCAATCCAACTTTGGGGAAGCTATTTGAATAAGGCCTTGGCTGCAGTTAAACACACAGAACGAAAAAAAAAGTGTAGAGGAGTGTAGAGGAGAGGAGTGTAGAGGAGAGTAGAGGAGAGGAGTGGAGGAGAGTAGAGGAGTGTAGAGGAGAGGAGTGTAGAGGAGAGTAGAGGAGAGGAGTGGAGGAGAGTAGAGGAGTGTAGAGGAGAGGAGTGTAGAGGAGAGTAGAGGAGAGGAGTGGAGGAGAGTAGAGGAGTGTAGAGGAGAGGAGTGGAGGAGAGTAGAGGAGTGTAGAGGAGAGGAGTGTAGAGGAGAGTAGAGGAGAGGAGTGGAGGAGAGTAGAGGAGTGTAGAGGAGAGGAGTGTAGAGGAGAGTAGAGGAGAGGAGTGGAGGAGAGTAGAGGAGTGTAGAGGAGAGGAGTGTAGAGGAGAGTAGAGGAGAGGAGTGGAGGAGAGTAGAGGAGTGTAGAGGAGAGGAGTGTAGAGGAGTGTAGAGGAGAGGAGTGGAGGAGAGTAGAGGAGTGTAGAGGAGAGGAGTGTAGAGGAGAGTAGAGGAGAGGAGTGGAGGAGAGTAGAGGAGTGTAGAGGAGAGGAGTGTAGAGGAGAGTAGAGGAGAGGAGTGGAGGAGGGTAGAGGAGTGTAGAGGAGAGGAGTGTAGAGGAGAGTAGAGGAGAGGAGTGTGGAGGAGAGTAGAGGAGAGGAGTGTAGAGGAGAGTAGAGGAGAGGAGTGGAGGAGAGTAGAGGAGTGTAGAGGAGAGGAGTGTAGAGGAGAGTAGAGGAGTGTAGAGGAGGAGAGGAGTGTAGTTAGAGTAGAGGAGCGGAGTGGAGGAGAGTAGAGGAGTGTAGAGGAGAGGAGTGTAGAGGAGAGGAGTGTAGAGGAGAGTAGAGGAGTGTAGAGGAGAGGAGTGTAGAAGAGAGTAGAGGAGAGGAGTGTAGATGAGAGTAGAGGAGAGGAGTGTAGAGGAGTGTAGAGGAGAGGAGTGTAGAGGAGAGGAGTGTAGAGGAGAGGAGTGTAGAGGAGAGGAGTGTAGAGGAGAGGAGTGTAGAGGAGTGTAAAGGAGAGGAGTGTAGAGGAGTGTAAAGGAGAGGAGTGTAGAGGAGTGTAAAGGAGAGGAGTGTAGAGGAGAGGAGTGTAGAGGAGAGGAGTGTAGAGGAGTGTAGAGGAGAGGAGTGTAGAGGAGTGTAGAGGAGAGGAGTGTAGAGGAGTGTAGAGGAGAGGAGTGTAGAGGAGTGTAGAGGAGAGGAGTGTAGAGTAGAGGAGTGTAGAGGAGAGGAGTGTAGAGGAAAGGAGTGTAGAGGAGTGTAGAGGAGAGGAGTGTAGAGGAGTGTAGAGTAGAGGAGTGTAGAGTAGAGGAGTGTAGAGGAGAGGAGTGTAGAGTAGAGGAGTGTAGAGGAGTGTAGAGGAGAGGAGTGTAGAGGAGAGGAGTGTAGAGTAGAGGAGTGTAGAGTAGAGGAGTGTAGAGGAGAGGAGTGTAGAGGAGTGTAGAGGAGAGGAGTGTAGAGGAGAGGAGTGTAGAGGAGAGGAGTGTAGAGTAGAGGAGTGTAGAGGAGAGGAGTGTAGAGGAAAGGAGTGTAGAGGAGTGTAGAGGAGAGGAGTGTAGAGGAGTGTAGAGTAGAGGAGTGTAGAGTAGAGGAGTGTAGAGGAGAGGAGTGTAGAGTAGAGGAGTGTAGAGGAGTGTAGAGGAGAGGAGTGTAGAGGAGAGGAGTGTAGAGTAGAGGAGTGTAGAGTAGAGGAGTGTAGAGGAGAGGAGTGTAGAGGAGTGTAGAGGAGAGGAGTGTAGAGGAGAGGAGTGTAGAGGAGGAGAGGAGTGTAGAGGAGAGGAGTGTAGAGGAGAGTAAAGGAGAGGAGTGTAGAGGAGTTTATAGGAGAGGAGTATAGAGGAGTGTATAGCAGTGTAGAGGAGTGTAGAGGAGAGGAGTGTAGAGTAGAGGAGTGTAGAGGAGTGTAGAGGAGTGTAAAGGAGAGGAGAGTAAAGGAGAGGAGTGTAGAGGAGTGTAGAGGAGAGGAGTGTAGAGGAGAGGAGTGTAGAGGAGTGTAGAGGAGAGTAGAGGAGAGGAGTGTAAAGGAGAGGAGTATAGAGGAGTGTATAGCAGTGTAGAGGAGAGGAGTGTAGAGGAGTGTAGAGGAGTGTAAAGGAGAGGAGTGTAGAGGAGTATAGAGGAGTGTAGAGGAGTGTAGAGGAGAGGAGTGTAGAGGAGAGGAGTGTAGAGGAGAGGAGTGTAGAGGAGTGTAGAGGAGAGGAGTGTAGAGGAGAGGAGAGGAGTGTAAAGGAGAGGAGTGTAGAGGAGTGTATAGCAGTGTAGAGGAGAGGAGTGTAGAGGAGTGTAGAGGAGTGTAGAGGAGTGTAAAGGAGAGGAGTATAGAGGAGTGTATAGCAGTGTAGAGGAGTGTAGAGGAGAGGAGTGTAGAGGAGTGTAGAGGAGAGGAGTGTAGAGGAGAGGAGTGTAGAGGAGTGTAAAGGAGAGGAGTATAGAGGAGTGTAGAGGAGAGGAGTGTAGAGGAGAGTGTGGAACAAACAGCTGGTAATAAATCAAGTCTAGACAGAAGCTAATGAAATCTGCTCAGGAGCCTGAGTGCTACAATCTGGAGCTGAGAAGTGTGTGTGTGTATGTACACTTTCATGAATATTTTAAGCTGCTTTCAACATTTGTCACTCATTCATGTGGGTGGGGTTAACACTCTCGCTTTCTCAAACACAAACACATACACACAGTACATGGCTTTAACACTTTCTCCCCATAGAACGAGAGAGAGGCGCTGCGCCACCTTGTGGACTGGCTGCACCACTATATAATTCTGAAATATATTTTTTACATTTATTACTTCATTTGTTATCATATAAGGCAATTTTTTCTCTAGATTGCAGGAAATGTCAGTTACAGGTGTTAAATAACCCCCAGATCTCCGGGGCGGGCCTCCCCCCGGGCGTACTCCGCAGCACCACTTTGTAAAAACATCCTGTGTAGAACCCTGAACATAACAACACTAACTACCTGCTTATGATGTCAACTCCAAAACACAGATCTCTTTGGATGTCAACTCCAAAACACATCTCTTTGGATGTCAACTCCAAAACACATCTCTCTTTGGATGTCAACTCCAAAACACATCTCTCTTTGGATGTCAACTCCAAAACACAGATCTCTTTGGATGTCAACTCCAAAACACATCTCTCTTTGGATGTCAACTCCAAAACACAGATCTCTTTGGATGTCAACTCCAAAACACATCTCTTTGGATGTCAACTCCAAAACACATCTCTCTTTGGATGTCAACTCCAAAACACATCTCTCTTTGGATGTCAACTCCAAAACACAGATCTCTTTGGATGTCAACTCCAAAACACATCTCTCTTTGGATGTCAACTCCAAAACACAGATCTCTTTTGATGTCAACTCCAAAACACATCTCTCTTTGGATGTCAACTCCAAAACACATCTCTCTTTGGATGTCAACTCCAAAACACATCTCTCTTTGGATGTCAACTCCAAAACACATCTCTCTTTGGATGTCAACTCCAAAACACATCTCTCTTTGGATGTCAACTCCAAAACACATCTCTCTTTTGATGTCAACTCCAAAACATATCTCTCTTTGGATGTCAACTCCAAAACACATCTCTCTTTGGATGTCAACTCCAAAACACATCTCTCTTTGCATGTCAACTCCAAAACACATCTCTCTTTGGATGTCAACTCCAAAACACATCTCTCTTTTGATGTCAACTCCAAAACACAGATCTCTTTGGATGTCAACTCCAAAACACAGATCTCTTTGGATGTCAACTCCAAAACACATCTCTCTTTGGATGTCAACTCCAAAACACAGATCTCTTTGGATGTCAACTCCAAAACACATCTCTTTGGATGTCAACTCCAAAACACATCTCTCTTTGGATGTCAACTCCAAAACACATCTCTCTTTGGATGTCAACTCCAAAACACAGATCTCTTTGGATGTCAACTCCAAAACACATCTCTCTTTGGATGTCAACTCCAAAACACAGATCTCTTTTGATGTCAACTCCAAAACACATCTCTCTTTGGATGTCAACTCCAAAACACATCTCTCTTTGGATGTCAACTCCAAAACACATCTCTCTTTGGATGTCAACTCCAAAACACATCTCTCTTTGGATGTCAACTCCAAAACACATCTCTCTTTGGATGTCAACTCCAAAACACATCTCTCTTTTGATGTCAACTCCAAAACATATCTCTCTTTGGATGTCAACTCCAAAACACATCTCTCTTTGGATGTCAACTCCAAAACACATCTCTCTTTGGATGTCAACTCCAAAACACATCTCTCTTTGGATGTCAACTCCAAAACACATCTCTCTTTTGATGTCAACTCCAAAACACATCTCTCTTTGGATGTCAACTCTAAATCACATCTCTCTTTTGATGTCAACTCCAAAACACATCTCTCTTTGGATGTCAACTCTAAATCACATCTCTCTTTGGATGTCAACTCCAAAACACATCACTCTTTGGATGTCAACTCCAAAACACAGCTCTTATAATGTCAACTCCAAAACACAGCTCTCTTTGGATGTCAACTCCAAAACACAGCTCTTATGACGTCAACTCCAAAACACATCTCTCTTTGGATGTCAACTCCAAAACACATCTCTCTTTGGATGTCAACTCCAAATCACATCTCTTTTGACGTCAACTCCAAATCACAACTCTTTTGATTCAACTCCAAAACACAGCTCTATTTGGATGTCAACTCCAAAACACATCTCTCTTTGGATGTCAACTCCAAAACACAGATCTCTTTGGATGTCAACTCCAAAACACATCTCTCTTTGGATGTCAACTCCAAAACACATCTCTCTTTGGATGTCAACTCCAAAACACAACTCTCTTTGGATGTCAACTCCAAAACACATCTCTCTTTGGATGTCAACTCCAAAACACAACTCTCTTTGGATGTCAACTCCAAAACACAACTCTCTTTGGATGTCAACTCCAAAACCCATCACTGTGTCAACTCCATTAGGCGGCAGGTAGCCTAGTGGTTAAGCGTGTTGGGCCAGCAACCGAAAGTTTGGAATCCCCGAGCTGACTAGGTGAAAATCTATCTATGCACCCATGAGCAAGGCACTTATTTCTCCCGTTAGTCGCTCCGTATAAGAGTGTCTGCTAAAATACGAAAATGTAAATTACACACTGCTTTATAGTAGAGCCCCAGGGCCTCTATACCTGTCTATTAACCCAGGGTCTATATACCTGTCTATTAACCCAGGGTCTATATACCTGTCTATTAACCCAGGACCTATATACCTGTCTATTAACCCAGGGTCTATATACCTGTCTATTAACCCAGGACCTATATACCTGTCTATTAACCCAGGACCTATATACCTGTATATTAACCCAGGGTCTATATACCTGTATATTAACCCAGGACCTATATACCTGTCTATTAACCCAGGACCTATATACCTGTCTATTAACCCAGGGTCTATATACCTGTCTATTAACCCAGGGTCTATATACCTGTCTATTAACCCAGGGTCTATATACCTGTCTATTAACCCAGGGTCTATATACCTGTCTATTAACCCAGGGTCTATATACATGTCTATTAACCCAGGGTCTATATACCTGTCTATTAACCCAGGACCTATATACCTGTCTATTAACCCAGGGTCTATATACCTGTATATTAACCCAGGACCTATATACCTGTCTATTAACCCAGGACCTATATACCTGTATATTAACCCAGGGTCTATATACCTGTCTATTAACCCAGGGCCTATATACCTGTATATTAACCCAGGGTCTATATACCTGTATATTAACCCAGGGTCTATATACCTGTCTATTAACCCAGGACCTATATACCTGTCTATTAACCCAGGACCTATATACCTGACTAGTGTCTATTAACCTAGAGACTAGACATTAGTGTATAAGCTGCTCTTCTGCTGTAATCTCCATCTGAAGACATGACTGTAGTCAGAACTATTGTTTTTACCCGGTGGGATAGCTGCTGACATGTCCACGCACGCACACACATGCACGCTCTTATAGCAATGTGTCCTGAGGCAGCAACTTCTGCAGTAAACCTAGCTAAGAAAACAATGAGCTGGCTTCATTTCAGGATATGTTGCAGTCTGTAAGGTGAGGTGTGTGTGTGTGTGTGTGTGTGTGTGTGTGCGTGCGTGCGAGCAGTCAGTCAGATATGCCCTTCCAAGCCCACATACCTGTGTCCATACCAGCTTCACAATATCAATACATTCCTAATATCATCACAATAGTTATAATGACTCTGCTATAGTATTCTGATACAATAGTTATAATAACTCTGTTATAGTATCCTGATACAATAGTTATAATAACTCTGCTATAGTATCCTGATACAATAGTTATAATAACTCTGCTGTACTATTGTGATACAATAGTTATAATAACTCTGCTATAGTATTCTGATACAATAGTTATAATAATAGTATTCTGATACAATAGTTATAATAACTCTGCTATAGTATTCTGATACAATAGTTATAATAATAGTATTCTGATACAATAGTTATAATAATAGTATTCTGATACAATAGTTATAATAACTCTGCTATAGTATTCTGATACAATAGTTATAATAACTCTGCTATAGTATTCTGATACAATAGTTATAATAATAGTATCCTGATACAATAGTTATAATAATAGTATTCTGATACAATAGTTATAATAATAGTATCCTGATACAATAGTTATAATAATAGTATTCTGATACAATAGTTATAATAACTCTGCTATAGTATTCTGATACAATAGTTATAATAACTCTGCTATAGTATTCTGATACAATAGTTATAATAATAGTATCCTGATACAATAGTTATAATAATAGTATTCTGATACAATAGTTATAATAACTCTGCTATAGTATTCTGATACAATAGTTATAATAACTCTGCTGTAGTATTCTGATACAATAGTTATAATGACTCTGCTATAGTATTCTGATACAATAGTTATAATAACTCTGTTATAGTATTCTGATGCAATAGTTATAATAATAGTATCCTGATACAATAGTTAGAATAATAGTATTCTGATACAATAGTTATAATAACTGCTATAGTATTCTGATACAATAGTTATAATAATAGTATCCTGATACAATAGTTATAATAATAGTATTCTGATACAATAGTTATAATAACTCTGCTATAGTATTCTGATACAATAGTTATAATAACTCTGCTATAGTATTCTGATACAATAGTTATAATAACTCTGCTGTAGTATTCTGATACAATAGTTATAATGACTCTGCTATAGTATTCTGATACAATAGTTATAATAACTCTGCTGTAGTATTCTGATACAAAAGTTATAATAACTCTGCTGTAGTATTCTGATACAATAGTTATAATAATAGTATTCTGATACAATAGTTATAATAATAGTATTCTGATACAATAGTTATAATAATAGTATTCTGATACAATAGTTATAATAACTCTGCTATAGTATTCTGATACAATAGTTATAATAATAGTATTCTGATACAATAGTTATAATAATAGTATTCTGATACAATAGTTATAATAACTCTGCTATAGTATTCTGATACAATAGTTATAATAACTCTGCTGTAGTATTCTGATACAATAGTTATAATGACTCTGCTATAGTATTCTGATACAATAGTTATAATAACTCTGCTGTAGTATTCTGATACAAAAGTTATAATAACTCTGCTGTAGTATTCTGATACAATAGTTATAATAATAGTATTCTGATACAATAGTTATAATAATAGTATTCTGATACAATACTTATAATAATAGTATTCTGATACAATAGTTATAATAACTCTGCTATAGTATTCTGATACAATAGTTATAATAATAGTATTCTGATACAATAGTTATAATAATAGTATTCTGATACAATAGTTATAATAACTCTGCTATAGTATTCTGATACAATAGTTATAATAACTCTGCTTTAGTATTCTGATACAATAGTTATAAGAACTCTGCTATAGTATTCTGATACAATAGTTATAATAACTCTGCTATAGTATTCTGATACAATAGTTATAATAATAGTATCCTGATACAATAGTTATAATAATAGTATCCTGATACAATAGTTATAGTAATAGTATTCTGATACAATAGTTATAATAACTCTGCTATAGTATTCTGATACAATAGTTATAATAATAGTATTCTGATACAATAGTTATAATAATAGTATTCTGATACAATAGTTATAAGAACTCTGCTTTAGTATTCTGATACAATAGTTATAATAACTCTGCTATAGTATTCTGATACAATAGTTATAATAATAGTATTCTGATACAATAGTTATAATGACTCTGCTATAGTATTCTGATACAATAGTTATAATAACTCTGCTATAGTATTCTGATACAATAGTTATAATAATAGTATGCTGATACAATAGTTATAATGACTCTGCTATAGTATTCTGATACAATAGTTATAATAACTCTGCTATACTATTCTGATACAATAGTTATAATAACTCTGCTATAGTATTCTGATACAATAGTTATAATAATAGTATTCTGATACAATAGTTATAATAACTCTGCTATAGTATTCTGATACAATAGTTATAATAACTCTGCTATAGTATTCTGATACAATAGTTATAATAACTCTGCTATAGTATTCTGATACAATAGTTATAATGACTCTGCTATAGTATTCTGATACAATAGTTATAATAACTCTGCTATAGTATTCTGATACAATAGTTATAATAATAGTATTCTGATACAATAGTTATAATGACTCTGCTATAGTATTCTGATACAATAGTTATAATAATAGTATTCTGATACAATAGTTATAATGACTCTGCTATAGTATTCTGATACAATAGTTATAATAATAGTATTCTGATACAATAGTTATAATAACTCTGCTATAGTATTCTGATACAATAGTTATAATAACTCTGCCAAAAGATTCTGATACATTATTTATAATGACTCTGCTGTAGTATTCTGATACAATAGTTATAATAACTCTGCTATAGTATTCTGATACAATAGTTATAACTCTGCTATAGTATTCTGATACAATAGTTATAATAATAGTATTCTGATACAATAGTTATAATAACTCTGCTGTAGTATTCTGATACAATAGTTATAATAACTCTGCTATAGTATTCTGATACAATAGTTATAATAATAGTATTCTGATACAATAGTTATAATAACTCTGCTATAGTATTCTGATACAATAGTTATAATAATAGTATTTTGATACAATAGTTATAATAATAGTATTCTGATACAATAGTTATAATAACTCTGCTATAGTATTCTGATACAATAGTTATAATAATAGTATTCTGATACAATAGTTATAATGACTCTGCTATAGTATTCTGATACAATAGTTATAATAATAGTATTCTGATACAATAGTTATAATGACTCTGCTATAGTATTCTGATACAATAGTTATAATAATAGTATTCTGATACAATAGTTAAAATAACTGCTATAGTATTCTGATACAATAGTTATAATAACTCTGCTATAGTATTCTGATACAATAGTTATAATAACTCTGCTATAGTATTCTGATACAATAGTTATAATAACTCTGCTATAGTATTCTGATACAATAGTTATAATAATAGTATTCTGATACAATAGTTATAAGAACTCTGCTTTAGTATTCTGATACAATAGTTATAAGAACTCTTCTATAGTATTCTGATACAATAATTATAATAATAGTATTCTGATACAATAGTTATAAGAACTCTGCTTTAGTATTCTGATACAATAGTTATAATAACTCTGCTATAGTATTCTGATACAATAGTTATAATAACTCTGCTATAGTATTCTGATACAATAGTTATAATAATAGTATCCTGATACAATAGTTATAATAATAGTATCCTGATACAATAGTCATAATAATAGTATTCTGATACAATAGTTATAATAACTCTGCTATAGTATTCTGATACAATAGTTATAATAATAGTATTCTGATACAATAGTTATAATAATAGTATTCTGATACAATAGTTATAAGAACTCTGCTTTAGTATTCTGATACAATAGTTATAATAACTCTGCTATAGTATTCTGATACAATAGTTATAATAATAGTATTCTGATACAATAGTTATAATAACTCTGCTATAGTATTCTGATACAATAGTTATAATAACTCTGCTATAGTATTCTGATACAATAGTTATAATGACTCTGCTATAGTATTCTGATACAATAGTTATAATAACTCTGCTATAGTATTCTGATACAATAGTTATAATAATAGTATTCTGATACAATAGTTATAATGACTCTGCTATAGTATTCTGATACAATAGTTATAATAATAGTATTCTGATACAATAGTTATAATGACTCTGCTATAGTATTCTGATACAATAGTTATAATAATAGTATTCTGATACAATAGTTATAATAACTCTGCTATAGTATTCTGATACAATAGTTATAATAACTCTGCCAAAAGATTCTGATACATTAGTTATAATAACTCTGCTATAGTATTCTGATACAATAGTTATAATAATAGTATTCTGATACAATAGTTATAATAACTCTGCTATAGTATTCTGATACAATAGTTATAATAATAGTATTCTGATACAATAGTTATAATAATAGTATTCTGATACAATAGTTATAATAACTCTGCTATAGTATTCTGATACAATAGTTATAATGACTCTGCTATAGTATTCTGATACAATAGTTATAATAATAGTATTCTGATACAATAGTTATAATGACTGTCACGTTCCTGACCTATTTTTATGTTATTTTGATTATGTTTAGTTGGTCAGGGCGTGAGTTGGGGTGGGCATTGTATGTTGTGTGTGTTTTGTTTAGTCTATGGGTGTTGTATTGTGTATGGGATAGATAATTGTGAAGTTGTCTAGTTATGTCTATGGCTGCCTAGATTGGGTCTCAATCAGAGACAGCTGTCATTCATTTGTCTCTGATTGGGAGCCATATTTAAGGTAGCCATAGGCAGTAGGCTTTTGTGGGTAGTTGTCTATGTCTTGTTTAACGTTTGTTGCTTGTCTGTGCACTTGCGTTATTTAGCTTCACGATCATTTGTTGTTTTGTTTGTTTGTAATAGTGTTTTCGTTTCATGTTCATCTTCGTTCATTTAATTAAAAGAAGATGGCTTATTTTCCTCATGCTGCGTCTTGGTCCGAATCTCTTCCACACGATCGTGACAGAACTACCCACCACAACAGGATCAAGCAGCGTGAGCGGAACCAACAACAGCGGCAAAGTAAACAGGACTCATGGACATGGGAGGATGTTTTGGACGGTAAAGGTTGCTACACATGGGAGGAGATCCTGGCTGGAAGGGATCGCCTCCCATGGGAACAGCTGGAGGCACTGAGGAGAGCAGAGGCTACCGGAGTGAAGAACCGGAGTTATGAGGGGACGCGTCTTGCACGGAAGCCTGAAAAGCCCGTGAGTAACACCCAAAAATTTCTTGGGGGGGGGGGCTAAAGGGGAGTGTGGCGAAGCCGGGTTGGATACCTGAGCCAACTCCCCGGGCTTGCCGTGGAGTGAGAGAGCGTCGTACTGGTCAGACACCGTGTTATGCGGTAAAGCGCACGGTGTCCCCAGTACGCGTGCTTAGCCCAGTGCGGGCTATTCCACCTTGCCGCACTGGGAGGGCTAGGTTGGGCATCGAGCCGAGTGCCATGAAGCCGGCCCAACGTATCTGGTCTCCAGTACGTCTCCTCGGGCCGGCGTACATGGCACCAGCCTTACAGGTGGTGTCCCCGGTTCGCCTGCATAGCCCAGTGCGGGCTATTCCACCTCGCCGCACTGGCAGGGCTACGGGGACCATTCAACCTGGTAAGGTTGGGGAGGCTCGGTGCTCAAGAGCACGTGTCCTCCTTCACGGTCCGGTATATCCGGCGCCACCTTCCCACCCCAGCTCAGTACCACCAGTGCCTACACCACGCACCAGGCTTCCAGTGCATCTCCAGAGCCCTGTTCCTCCTCCACGCACTCTCCCTATGGTGCGTGTCTCCAGCCCAGTGCCTCCAGTTCCGGCACCACGCACCAAGCCTCCTGTGCGTCTCCAGAGCCCTGTACGCACTGTTCCTTCTCCCTGCACTCGTCCTGAGGTGCGTGCCCTCAGCCCGGTACCTCCAGTTCCGGTACCACGCACCAGGCCTAGAGTGCGCCACGAGAGTCCAGTGTGCCCTGTTGTTGTTCCCCGCACTAGCCTGAAGGTGCGTGTCCTTAGCCCGGTACCTCCAGTTCCGGTACCACGCACCAGGCCTACAGTGCGTCTCAGCCGGCCAGAGTCTGCCGTCTGCCCAGCGGCGCCTGAACTGCCCGTCTGCCCAGCGGCGCCTGAACTGCCCGTCTGCCCAGCGGCGCCTGAACTGCCCGTCTGCCCAGCGGCGCCTGAACTGCCCGTCTGCCCAGCGGCGTCTGAACTGCCCGTCTGCCCTACGCCGTCTGAACTGTCCGTCTGCCATGAGCCTGCAAAGCCGCCCGTCTGCCATGAGCCTGCAAAGCCGCCCGTCTGCCATGAGCCTACAGAGCCGTCCGCCAGACAGGAGCCGCTAGAGCCGTCCGCCAGACCGGATCAGCCAGAGCCTTCCGCCAGACCGGATCAGCCAGAGCCTTCCGCGAGCCATGACCAGCCAGAGCCGTCAGCCAGCCATGACCAGCCAGAGCCGTCAGCCAGCCATGACCAGCCAGAGCCGTCAGCCAGCCATGACCAGCCAGAGCCGTCAGCCAGCCATGACCAGCCAGAGCCGTCAGCCAGCCATGACCAGCCAGAGCCGTCAGCCAGCCATGACCAGCCAGAGCCGTCAGCCAGCCATGACCAGCCAGAGCCGTCAGCCAGCCATGACCAGCCAGAGCCGTCAGCCAGCCATGACCAGCCAGAGCCGTCAGCCAGCCATGACCAGCCAGCCAGCCCGGAGCTGCCGTCCCTCAGCCCGGAGCTGCCGTCCCTCAGCCCGGAGCTGCCGTCCCTCAGCCCGGAGCTGCCGTCCCTCATCCCGGTGTTGTCCCTTATCCCGGTGCTGCCCCTTATCCCGATACTGCCCCTTCAGTTAGGTGGGTTTAGTTGGAGGGTGGTCATTGGGGGGGGGGTACGGAAGCGGGGAGTGACTATGGTGGTGTGGGGGCAGCGTCCAGAGCCGGAGCCACCACCGTGGACAGATGCCCACCCAGACCCTCCCCTAGACTTTTGGTGGTGCGTTCGGAGTATGCACCTTGAGGGGGGGGTTATGTCACGTTCCTGACCTATTTTTATGTTATTTTGATTATGTTTAGTTGGTCAGGGCGTGAGTTGGGGTGGGCATTGTATGTTGTGTGTGTTTTGTTTAGTCTATGGGTGTTGTATTGTGTATGGGATAGATAATTGTGAGGTTGTCTAGTTATGTCTATGGCTGCCTAGATTGGGTCTCAATCAGAGACAGCTGTCATTCATTTGTCTCTGATTGGGAGCCATATTTAAGGTAGCCATAGGCAGTAGGCTTTTGTGGGTAGTTGTCTATGTCTTGTTTAACGTTTGTTGCTTGTCTGTGCACTTGCGTTATTTAGCTTCACGATCATTTGTTGTTTTGTTTGTTTGTAATAGTGTTTTCGTTTCATGTTCATCTTCGTTCATTTAATTAAAAGAAGATGGCTTATTTTCCTCATGCTGCGTCTTGGTCCGAATCTCTTCCACACGATCGTGACAATGACTCTGCTATAGTATTCTGATACAATAGTTATAATAATAGTATTCTGATACAATAGTTATAATAACTCTGCTATAGCATTCTGATACAATAGTTATAATAACTCTGCTATAATATTCTGATACATTAGTTATAATGACTCTGCTGTAGTATTCTGATACAATAGTTATAATAACTCTGCTATAGTATTCTGATACAATAGTTATAACTCTGCTATAGTATTCTGATACAATAGTTATAATAATAGTATTCTGATACAATAGTTATAATAACTCTGCTGTAGTATTCTGATACAATAGTTATAATAACTCTGCTATAGTATTCTGATACAATAGTTATAATAATAGTATTCTGATACAATAGTTATAATAACTCTGCTATAGTATTCTGATACAATAGTTATAATAATAGTATTCTGATACAATAGTTATAATAATAGTATTCTGATACAATAGTTATAATAACTCTGCTATAGTATTCTGATACAATAGTTATAATAACTCTGCTATAGTATTCTGATACAATAGTTATAATAACTCTGCTATAGTATTCTGATACAATAGTTATAATAATAGTATTCTGATACAATAGTTATAAGAACTCTGCTTTAGTATTCTGATACAATAGTTATAAGAACTCTTCTATAGTATTCTGATACAATAATTATAATAATAGTATTCTGATACAATAGTTATAAGAACTCTGCTTTAGTATTCTGATACAATAGTTATAATAACTCTGCTATAGTATTCTGATACAATAGTTATAATAACTCTGCTATAGTATTCTGATACAATAGTTATAATAATAGTATCCTGATACAATAGTTATAATAATAGTATCCTGATACAATAGTCATAATAATAGTATTCTGATACAATAGTTATAATAACTCTGCTATAGTATTCTGATACAATAGTTATAATAATAGTATTCTGATACAATAGTTATAATAATAGTATTCTGATACAATAGTTATAAGAACTCTGCTTTAGTATTCTGATACAATAGTTATAATAACTCTGCTATAGTATTCTGATACAATAGTTATAATAATAGTATTCTGATACAATAGTTATAATAACTCTGCTATAGTATTCTGATACAATAGTTATAATAACTCTGCTATAGTATTCTGATACAATAGTTATAATAACTCTGCTATAGTATTCTGATACAATAGTTATAATGACTCTGCTATAGTATTCTGATACAATAGATATAATAACTCTGCTATAGTATTCTGATACAATAGTTATAATAATAGTATTCTGATACAATAGTTATAATGACTCTGCTATAGTATTCTGATACAATAGTTATAATAACTCTGCTATAGTATTCTGATACAATAGTTATAACTCTGCTATAGTATTCTGATACAATAGTTATAATAATAGTATTCTGATACAATAGTTATAATAACTCTGCTCTAGTATTCTGATACAATAGTTATAATAACTCTGCTATAGTATTCTGATACAATAGTTATAATAATAGTATTCTGATACAATAGTTATAATAACTCTGCTATAGTATTCTGATACAATAGTTATAATAATAGTATTCTGATACAATAGTTATAATAATAGTATTCTGATACAATAGTTATAATAACTCTGCTATAGTATTCTGATACAATAGTTATAATAACTCTGCTATAGTATTCTGATACAATAGTTATAATAACTCTGCTATAGTATTCTGATACAATAGTTATAATAATAGTATTCTGATACAATAGTTATAAGAACTCTGCTTTAGTATTCTGATACAATAGTTATAAGAACTCTTCTATAGTATTCTGATACAATAATTATAATAATAGTATTCTGATACAAAAGTTATAAGAACTCTGCTTTAGTATTCTGATACAATAGTTATAATAACTCTGCTATAGTATTCTGATACAATAGTTATAATAACTCTGCTATAGTATTCTGATACAATAGTTATAATAATAGTATCCTGATACAATAGTTATAATAATAGTATCCTGATACAATAGTCATAATAATAGTATTCTGATACAATAGTTATAATAACTCTGCTATAGTATTCTGATACAATAGTTATAATAATAGTATTCTGATACAATAGTTATAATAATAGTATTCTGATACAATAGTTATAAGAACTCTGCTTTAGTATTCTGATACAATAGTTATAATAACTCTGCTATAGTATTCTGATACAATAGTTATAATAATAGTATTCTGATACAATAGTTATAATAACTCTGCTATAGTATTCTGATACAATAGTTATAATAACTCTGCTATAGTATTCTGATACAATAGTTATAATAACTCTGCTATAGTATTCTGATACAATAGTTATAATGACTCTGCTATAGTATTCTGATACAATAGTTATAATAACTCTGCTATAGTATTCTGATACAATAGTTATAATAATAGTATTCTGATACAATAGTTATAATGACTCTGCTATAGTATTCTGATACAATAGTTATAATAACTCTGCTATAGTATTCTGATACAATAGTTATAATAACTCTGCTATAGTATTCTGATACAATAGTTATAATAATAGTATTCTGATACAATAGTTAAAATAACTGCTATAGTATTCTGATACAATAGTTATAATAACTCTGCTATAGTATTCTGATACAATAGTTATAATAACTCTGCTATAGTATTCTGATACAATAGTTATAATGACTCTGCTATAGTATTCTGATACAATAGTTATAATAACTCTGCTATAGTATTCTGATACAATAGTTATAATAATAGTATTCTGATACAATAGTTATAATGACTCTGCTATAGTATTCTGATACAATAGTTATAATAACTCTGCTATAGTATTCTGATACAATAGTTATAATGACTCTGCTATAGTATTCTGATACAATAGCTTTAATAATAGTATTCTGATACAATAGTTAAAATAACTGCTATAGTATTCTGATACAATAGTTATAATAACTCTGCTATAGTATTCTGATACAATAGTTATAATAACTCTGCTATAGTATTCTGATACAATAGTTATAATGACTCTGCTATAGTATTCTGATACAATAGTTATAATAACTCTGCTATAGTATTCTGATACAATAGTTATAATAATAGTATTCTGATACAATAGTTATAATGACTCTGCTATAGTATTCTGATACAATAGTTATAATAACTCTGCTATAGTATTCTGATACAATAGTTATAATGACTCTGCTATAGTATTCTGATACAATAGTTATAATAATAGTATTCTGATACAATAGTTATAATAATAGTATTCTGATACAATAGTTATAATGACTCTGCTATAGTATTCTGATACAATAGTTATAATAATAGTATTCTGATACAATAGTTATAATAACTCTGCTATAGTATTCTGATACAATAGTTATAATAACTCTGCTATAGTATTCTGATACAATAGTTATAATGACTCTGCTATAGTATTCTGATACAATAGTTATAATGACTCTGCTATAGTATTCTGATACAATAGTTATAATAATAGTATTCTGATACAATAGTTATAATAACTCTGCTATAGTATTCTGATACAATAGTTATAATAACTCTGCTATAGTATTCTGATACAATAGTTATAACTCTGCTATAGTATTCTGATACAATAGTTATAATAATAGTATTCTGATACAATAGTTATAATAACTCTGCTGTAGTATTCTGATACAATAGTTATAATAACTCTGCTATAGTATTCTGATACAATAGTTATAATAATAGTATTCTGATACAATAGTTATAATAACTCTGCTATAGTATTCTGATACAATAGTTAGAATAATAGTATTCTGATACAATAGTTATAATAATAGTATCCTGATACAATAGTTATAATAATAGTATCCTGATACAATAGTCATAATAATAGTATTCTGATACCATAGTTATAATAACTCTGCTATAGTATTCTGATACAATAGTTATAATAATATTATTCTGATACAATAGTTATAATAATAGTATTCTGATACAATAGTTATAAGAACTCTGCTTTAGTATTCTGATACAATAGTTATAATAACTCTGCTATAGTATTCTGATACAATAGTTATAATAATAGTATTCTGATACAATAGTTATAAGAACTCTGCTTTAGTATTCTGATACAATAGTTATAATAACTCTGCTATAGTATTCTGATACAATAGTTATAATAACTCTGCTATAGTATTCTGATACAATAGTTATAATGACTCTGCTATAGTATTCTGATACAATAGTTATAATAATAGTATTCTGATACAATAGTTATAATGACTCTGCTATAGTATTCTGATACAATAGTTATAATAATAGTATTCTGATACAATAGTTATAATAACTCTGCTATAGTATTCTGATACAATAGTTATAATAATAGTATTCTGATACAATAGTTATAATGACTCTGCTATAGTATTCTGATACAATAGTTATAATAATAGTATTCTGATACAATAGTTAAAATAACTGCTATAGTATTCTGATACAATAGTTATAATAACTCTGCTATAGTATTCTGATACAATAGTTATAATAACTCTGCTATAGTATTCTGATACAATAGTTATAATGACTCTGCTATAGTATTCTGATACAATAGTTATAATAACTCTGCTATAGTATTCTGATACAATAGTTATAATAATAGTATTCTGATACAATAGTTATAATGACTCTGCTATAGTATTCTGATACAATAGTTATAATAACTCTGCTATAGTATTCTGATACAATAGTTATAATGACTCTGCTATAGTATTCTGATACAATAGTTATAATAATAGTATTCTGATACAATAGTTATAATAATAGTATTCTGATACAATAGTTATAATGACTCTGCTATAGTATTCTGATACAATAGCTTTAATAATAGTATTCTGATACAATAGTTAAAATAACTGCTATAGTATTCTGATACAATAGTTATAATAACTCTGCTATAGTATTCTGATACAATAGTTATAATAACTCTGCTATAGTATTCTGATACAATAGTTATAATAACTCTGCTATAGTATTCTGATACAATAGTTATAATGACTCTGCTATAGTATTCTGATACAATAGTTATAATAACTCTGCTATAGTATTCTGATACAATAGTTATAATAATAGTATTCTGATACAATAGTTATAATGACTCTGCTATAGTATTCTGATACAATAGTTATAATAACTCTGCTATAGTATTCTGATACAATAGTTATAATGACTCTGCTATAGTATTCTGATACAATAGTTATAATAATAGTATTCTGATACAATAGTTATAATAATAGTATTCTGATACAATAGTTATAATGACTCTGCTATAGTATTCTGATACAATAGTTATAATAATAGTATTCTGATACAATAGTTATAATAACTCTGCTATAGTATTCTGATACAATAGTTATAACTCTGCTATAGTATTCTGATACAATAGTTATAATAATAGTATTCTGATACAATAGTTATAATAACTCTGCTGTAGTATTCTGATACAATAGTTATAATAACTCTGCTATAGTATTCTGATACAATAGTTATAATAATAGTATTCTGATACAATAGTTATAATAACTCTGCTATAGTATTCTGATACAATAGTTATAATAATAGTATTCTGATACAATAGTTATAATAATAGTATTCTGATACAATAGTTATAATGACTCTGCTATAGTATTCTGATACAATAGTTATAATAATAGTATTCTGATACAATAGTTATAATAACTCTGCTATAGTATTCTGATACAATAGTTATAATAACTCTGCTATAGTATTCTGATACAATAGTTATAATGACTCTGCTATAGTATTCTGATACAATAGTTATAATAATAGTATTCTGATACAATAGTTATAATAATAGTATTCTGATACAATAGTTATAATGACTCTGCTATAGTATTCTGATACAATAGTTATAATAATAGTATTCTGATACAATAGTTATAATAACTCTGCTATAGTATTCTGATACAATAGTTATAATAACTCTGCTATAGTATTCTGATACAATAGTTATAATGACTCTGCTATAGTATTCTGATACAATAGTTATAATAATAGTATTCTGATACAATAGTTATAATGACTCTGCTATAGTATTCTGATACAATAGTTATAATAATAGTATTCTGATACAATAGTTATAATGACTCTGCTATAGTATTCTGATACAATAGTTATAATAACTCTGCTATAGTATTCTGATACAATAGTTATAATAATAGTATTCTGATACAATAGTTATAATGACTCTGCTATAGTATTCTGATACAATAGTTATAATAACTCTGCTATAGTATTCTGATACAATAGTTATAATGACTCTGCTATAGTATTCTGATACAATAGCTTTAATAATAGTATTCTGATACAATAGTTAAAATAACTGCTATAGTATTCTGATACAATAGTTATAATAACTCTGCTATAGTATTCTGATACAATAGTTATAATAACTCTGCTATAGTATTCTGATACAATAGTTATAATGACTCTGCTATAGTATTCTGATACAATAGTTATAATAACTCTGCTATAGTATTCTGATACAATAGTTATAATAATAGTATTCTGATACAATAGTTATAATGACTCTGCTATAGTATTCTGATACAATAGTTATAATAACTCTGCTATAGTATTCTGATACAATAGTTATAATGACTCTGCTATAGTATTCTGATACAATAGTTATAATAATAGTATTCTGATACAATAGTTATAATAATAGTATTCTGATACAATAGTTATAATGACTCTGCTATAGTATTCTGATACAATAGTTATAATAATAGTATTCTGATACAATAGTTATAATAACTCTGCTATAGTATTCTGATACAATAGTTATAATAACTCTGCTATAGTATTCTGATACAATAGTTATAATGACTCTGCTATAGTATTCTGATACAATAGTTATAATGACTCTGCTATAGTATTCTGATACAATAGTTATAATAATAGTATTCTGATACAATAGTTATAATAACTCTGCTATAGTATTCTGATACAATAGTTATAATAACTCTGCTATAGTATTCTGATACAATAGTTATAACTCTGCTATAGTATTCTGATACAATAGTTATAATAATAGTATTCTGATACAATAGTTATAATAACTCTGCTGTAGTATTCTGATACAATAGTTATAATAACTCTGCTATAGTATTCTGATACAATAGTTATAATAATAGTATTCTGATACAATAGTTATAATAACTCTGCTATAGTATTCTGATACAATAGTTAGAATAATAGTATTCTGATACAATAGTTATAATAATAGTATCCTGATACAATAGTTATAATAATAGTATCCTGATACAATAGTCATAATAATAGTATTCTGATACCATAGTTATAATAACTCTGCTATAGTATTCTGATACAATAGTTATAATAATATTATTCTGATACAATAGTTATAATAATAGTATTCTGATACAATAGTTATAAGAACTCTGCTTTAGTATTCTGATACAATAGTTATAATAACTCTGCTATAGTATTCTGATACAATAGTTATAATAATAGTATTCTGATACAATAGTTATAAGAACTCTGCTTTAGTATTCTGATACAATAGTTATAATAACTCTGCTATAGTATTCTGATACAATAGTTATAATAACTCTGCTATAGTATTCTGATACAATAGTTATAATGACTCTGCTATAGTATTCTGATACAATAGTTATAATAATAGTATTCTGATACAATAGTTATAATGACTCTGCTATAGTATTCTGATACAATAGTTATAATAATAGTATTCTGATACAATAGTTATAATAACTCTGCTATAGTATTCTGATACAATAGTTATAATAATAGTATTCTGATACAATAGTTATAATGACTCTGCTATAGTATTCTGATACAATAGTTATAATAATAGTATTCTGATACAATAGTTAAAATAACTGCTATAGTATTCTGATACAATAGTTATAATAACTCTGCTATAGTATTCTGATACAATAGTTATAATAACTCTGCTATAGTATTCTGATACAATAGTTATAATGACTCTGCTATAGTATTCTGATACAATAGTTATAATAACTCTGCTATAGTATTCTGATACAATAGTTATAATAATAGTATTCTGATACAATAGTTATAATGACTCTGCTATAGTATTCTGATACAATAGTTATAATAACTCTGCTATAGTATTCTGATACAATAGTTATAATGACTCTGCTATAGTATTCTGATACAATAGTTATAATAATAGTATTCTGATACAATAGTTATAATAATAGTATTCTGATACAATAGTTATAATGACTCTGCTATAGTATTCTGATACAATAGCTTTAATAATAGTATTCTGATACAATAGTTAAAATAACTGCTATAGTATTCTGATACAATAGTTATAATAACTCTGCTATAGTATTCTGATACAATAGTTATAATAACTCTGCTATAGTATTCTGATACAATAGTTATAATAACTCTGCTATAGTATTCTGATACAATAGTTATAATGACTCTGCTATAGTATTCTGATACAATAGTTATAATAACTCTGCTATAGTATTCTGATACAATAGTTATAATAATAGTATTCTGATACAATAGTTATAATGACTCTGCTATAGTATTCTGATACAATAGTTATAATAACTCTGCTATAGTATTCTGATACAATAGTTATAATGACTCTGCTATAGTATTCTGATACAATAGTTATAATAATAGTATTCTGATACAATAGTTATAATAATAGTATTCTGATACAATAGTTATAATGACTCTGCTATAGTATTCTGATACAATAGTTATAATAATAGTATTCTGATACAATAGTTATAATAACTCTGCTATAGTATTCTGATACAATAGTTATAACTCTGCTATAGTATTCTGATACAATAGTTATAATAATAGTATTCTGATACAATAGTTATAATAACTCTGCTGTAGTATTCTGATACAATAGTTATAATAACTCTGCTATAGTATTCTGATACAATAGTTATAATAATAGTATTCTGATACAATAGTTATAATAACTCTGCTATAGTATTCTGATACAATAGTTATAATAATAGTATTCTGATACAATAGTTATAATAATAGTATTCTGATACAATAGTTATAATGACTCTGCTATAGTATTCTGATACAATAGTTATAATAATAGTATTCTGATACAATAGTTATAATAACTCTGCTATAGTATTCTGATACAATAGTTATAATAACTCTGCTATAGTATTCTGATACAATAGTTATAATGACTCTGCTATAGTATTCTGATACAATAGTTATAATAATAGTATTCTGATACAATAGTTATAATAATAGTATTCTGATACAATAGTTATAATGACTCTGCTATAGTATTCTGATACAATAGTTATAATAATAGTATTCTGATACAATAGTTATAATAACTCTGCTATAGTATTCTGATACAATAGTTATAATAACTCTGCTATAGTATTCTGATACAATAGTTATAATGACTCTGCTATAGTATTCTGATACAATAGTTATAATAATAGTATTCTGATACAATAGTTATAATGACTCTGCTATAGTATTCTGATACAATAGTTATAATAATATTATTCTGATACAATAGTTATAATAATAGTATTCTGATACAATAGTTATAAGAACTCTGCTTTAGTATTCTGATACAATAGTTATAATAACTCTGCTATAGTATTCTGATACAATAGTTATAATAATAGTATTCTGATACAATAGTTATAAGAACTCTGCTTTAGTATTCTGATACAATAGTTATAATAACTCTGCTATAGTATTCTGATACAATAGTTATAATAACTCTGCTATAGTATTCTGATACAATAGTTATAATGACTCTGCTATAGTATTCTGATACAATAGTTATAATAATAGTATTCTGATACAATAGTTATAATGACTCTGCTATAGTATTCTGATACAATAGTTATAATAATAGTATTCTGATACAATAGTTATAATAACTCTGCTATAGTATTCTGATACAATAGTTATAATAATAGTATTCTGATACAATAGTTATAATGACTCTGCTATAGTATTCTGATACAATAGTTATAATAATAGTATTCTGATACAATAGTTAAAATAACTGCTATAGTATTCTGATACAATAGTTATAATAACTCTGCTATAGTATTCTGATACAATAGTTATAATAACTCTGCTATAGTATTCTGATACAATAGTTATAATGACTCTGCTATAGTATTCTGATACAATAGTTATAATAACTCTGCTATAGTATTCTGATACAATAGTTATAATAATAGTATTCTGATACAATAGTTATAATGACTCTGCTATAGTATTCTGATACAATAGTTATAATAACTCTGCTATAGTATTCTGATACAATAGTTATAATGACTCTGCTATAGTATTCTGATACAATAGTTATAATAATAGTATTCTGATACAATAGTTATAATAATAGTATTCTGATACAATAGTTATAATGACTCTGCTATAGTATTCTGATACAATAGCTTTAATAATAGTATTCTGATACAATAGTTAAAATAACTGCTATAGTATTCTGATACAATAGTTATAATAACTCTGCTATAGTATTCTGATACAATAGTTATAATAACTCTGCTATAGTATTCTGATACAATAGTTATAATAACTCTGCTATAGTATTCTGATACAATAGTTATAATGACTCTGCTATAGTATTCTGATACAATAGTTATAATAACTCTGCTATAGTATTCTGATACAATAGTTATAATAATAGTATTCTGATACAATAGTTATAATGACTCTGCTATAGTATTCTGATACAATAGTTATAATAACTCTGCTATAGTATTCTGATACAATAGTTATAATGACTCTGCTATAGTATTCTGATACAATAGTTATAATAATAGTATTCTGATACAATAGTTATAATAATAGTATTCTGATACAATAGTTATAATGACTCTGCTATAGTATTCTGATACAATAGTTATAATAATAGTATTCTGATACAATAGTTATAATAACTCTGCTATAGTATTCTGATACAATAGTTATAACTCTGCTATAGTATTCTGATACAATAGTTATAATAATAGTATTCTGATACAATAGTTATAATAACTCTGCTGTAGTATTCTGATACAATAGTTATAATAACTCTGCTATAGTATTCTGATACAATAGTTATAATAATAGTATTCTGATACAATAGTTATAATAACTCTGCTATAGTATTCTGATACAATAGTTATAATAATAGTATTCTGATACAATAGTTATAATAATAGTATTCTGATACAATAGTTATAATGACTCTGCTATAGTATTCTGATACAATAGTTATAATAATAGTATTCTGATACAATAGTTATAATAACTCTGCTATAGTATTCTGATACAATAGTTATAATAACTCTGCTATAGTATTCTGATACAATAGTTATAATGACTCTGCTATAGTATTCTGATACAATAGTTATAATAATAGTATTCTGATACAATAGTTATAATAATAGTATTCTGATACAATAGTTATAATGACTCTGCTATAGTATTCTGATACAATAGTTATAATAATAGTATTCTGATACAATAGTTATAATGACTCTGCTATAGTATTCTGATACAATAGTTATAATAATAGTATTCTGATACAATAGTTAAAATAACTGCTATAGTATTCTGATACAATAGTTATAATAACTCTGCTATAGTATTCTGATACAATAGTTATAATAACTCTGCTATAGTATTCTGATACAATAGTTATAATAACTCTGCTATAGTATTCTGATACAATAGTTATAATGACTCTGCTATAGTATTCTGATACAATAGTTATAATAACTCTGCTATAGTATTCTGATACAATAGTTATAATAATAGTATTCTGATACAATAGTTATAATGACTCTGCTATAGTATTCTGATACAATAGTTATAATAACTCTGCTATAGTATTCTGATACAATAGTTATAATGACTCTGCTATAGTATTCTGATACAATAGTTATAATAATAGTATTCTGATACAATAGTTATAATAATAGTATTCTGATACAATAGTTATAATGACTCTGCTATAGTATTCTGATACAATAGTTATAATAATAGTATTCTGATACAATAGTTATAATAACTCTGCTATAGTATTCTGATACAATAGTTATAACTCTGCTATAGTATTCTGATACAATAGTTATAATAATAGTATTCTGATACAATAGTTATAATAACTCTGCTGTAGTATTCTGATACAATAGTTATAATAACTCTGCTATAGTATTCTGATACAATAGTTATAATAATAGTATTCTGATACAATAGTTATAATAACTCTGCTATAGTATTCTGATACAATAGTTATAATAATAGTATTCTGATACAATAGTTATAATAATAGTATTCTGATACAATAGTTATAATGACTCTGCTATAGTATTCTGATACAATAGTTATAATAATAGTATTCTGATACAATAGTTATAATAACTCTGCTATAGTATTCTGATACAATAGTTATAATAACTCTGCTATAGTATTCTGATACAATAGTTATAATGACTCTGCTATAGTATTCTGATACAATAGTTATAATAATAGTATTCTGATACAATAGTTATAATAATAGTATTCTGATACAATAGTTATAATGACTCTGCTATAGTATTCTGATACAATAGTTATAATAATAGTATTCTGATACAATAGTTATAATAACTCTGCTATAGTATTCTGATACAATAGTTATAATAACTCTGCTATAGTATTCTGATACAATAGTTATAATGACTCTGCTATAGTATTCTGATACAATAGTTATAATAATAGTATTCTGATACAATAGTTATAATGACTCTGCTATAGTATTCTGATACAATAGTTATAATAATAGTATTCTGATACAATAGTTATAATAACTCTGCTATAGTATTCTGATACAATAGTTATAATAATAGTATTCTGATACAATAGTTATAATGACTCTGCTATAGTATTCTGATACAATAGTTATAATAATAGTATTCTGATACAATAGTTAAAATAACTGCTATAGTATTCTGATACAATAGTTATAATAACTCTGCTATAGTATTCTGATACAATAGTTATAATAACTCTGCTATAGTATTCTGATACAATAGTTATAATGACTCTGCTATAGTATTCTGATACAATAGTTATAATAACTCTGCTATAGTATTCTGATACAATAGTTATAATAATAGTATTCTGATACAATAGTTATAATGACTCTGCTATAGTATTCTGATACAATAGTTATAATAACTCTGCTATAGTATTCTGATACAATAGTTATAATGACTCTGCTATAGTATTCTGATACAATAGTTATAATAATAGTATTCTGATACAATAGTTATAATAATAGTATTCTGATACAATAGTTATAATGACTCTGCTATAGTATTCTGATACAATAGCTTTAATAATAGTATTCTGATACAATAGTTAAAATAACTGCTATAGTATTCTGATACAATAGTTATAATAACTCTGCTATAGTATTCTGATACAATAGTTATAATAACTCTGCTATAGTATTCTGATACAATAGTTATAATAACTCTGCTATAGTATTCTGATACAATAGTTATAATGACTCTGCTATAGTATTCTGATACAATAGTTATAATAACTCTGCTATAGTATTCTGATACAATAGTTATAATAATAGTATTCTGATACAATAGTTATAATGACTCTGCTATAGTATTCTGATACAATAGTTATAATAACTCTGCTATAGTATTCTGATACAATAGTTATAATGACTCTGCTATAGTATTCTGATACAATAGTTATAATAATAGTATTCTGATACAATAGTTATAATAATAGTATTCTGATACAATAGTTATAATGACTCTGCTATAGTATTCTGATACAATAGTTATAATAATAGTATTCTGATACAATAGTTATAATAACTCTGCTATAGTATTCTGATACAATAGTTATAACTCTGCTATAGTATTCTGATACAATAGTTATAATAATAGTATTCTGATACAATAGTTATAATAACTCTGCTGTAGTATTCTGATACAATAGTTATAATAACTCTGCTATAGTATTCTGATACAATAGTTATAATAATAGTATTCTGATACAATAGTTATAATAACTCTGCTATAGTATTCTGATACAATAGTTATAATAATAGTATTCTGATACAATAGTTATAATAATAGTATTCTGATACAATAGTTATAATGACTCTGCTATAGTATTCTGATACAATAGTTATAATAATAGTATTCTGATACAATAGTTATAATAACTCTGCTATAGTATTCTGATACAATAGTTATAATAACTCTGCTATAGTATTCTGATACAATAGTTATAATGACTCTGCTATAGTATTCTGATACAATAGTTATAATAATAGTATTCTGATACAATAGTTATAATAATAGTATTCTGATACAATAGTTATAATGACTCTGCTATAGTATTCTGATACAATAGTTATAATAATAGTATTCTGATACAATAGTTATAATAACTCTGCTATAGTATTCTGATACAATAGTTATAATAACTCTGCTATAGTATTCTGATACAATAGTTATAATGACTCTACTATAGTATTCTGATACAATAGTTATAATAATAGTATTCTGATACAATAGTTATAATGACTCTGCTATAGTATTCTGATACAATAGTTATAATAATAGTATTCTGATACAATAGTTATAATAACTCTGCTATAGTATTCTGATACAATAGTTATAATAACTCTGCTATAGTATTCTGATACAATAGTTATAACTCTGCTATAGTATTCTGATACAATAGTTATAATAATAGTATTCTGATACAATAGTTATAATAACTCTGCTGTAGTATTCTGATACAATAGTTATAATAACTCTGCTATAGTATTCTGATACAATAGTTAGAATAATAGTATTCTGATACAATAGTTATAATAATAGTATCCTGATACAATAGTTATAATAATAGTATCCTGATACAATAGTCATAATAATAGTATTCTGATACCATAGTTATAATAACTCTGCTATAGTATTCTGATACAATAGTTATAATAATAGTATTCTGATACAATAGTTATAATAATAGTATTCTGATACAATAGTTATAAGAACTCTGCTTTAGTATTCTGATACAATAGTTATAATAACTCTGCTATAGTATTCTGATACAATAGTTATAATAATAGTATTCTGATACAATAGTTATAAGAACTCTGCTTTAGTATTCTGATACAATAGTTATAATAACTCTGCTATAGTATTCTGATACAATAGTTATAATAACTCTGCTATAGTATTCTGATACAATAGTTATAATGACTCTGCTATAGTATTCTGATACAATAGTTATAATAATAGTATTCTGATACAATAGTTATAATGACTCTGCTATAGTATTCTGATACAATAGTTATAATAATAGTATTCTGATACAATAGTTATAATAACTCTGCTATAGTATTCTGATACAATAGTTATAATAATAGTATTCTGATACAATAGTTATAATGACTCTGCTATAGTATTCTGATACA
The DNA here is from genome assembly GCF_045679555.1 of Salvelinus alpinus. Lineage (NCBI taxonomy): Eukaryota > Metazoa > Chordata > Actinopteri > Salmoniformes > Salmonidae > Salvelinus > Salvelinus alpinus. The sequence goes on from NC_092116.1 coordinate 18,953,736, forward strand.
ATAGTTATAATAATAGTATTCTGATACAATAGTTAAAATAACTGCTATAGTATTCTGATACAATAGTTATAATAACTCTGCTATAGTATTCTGATACAATAGTTATAATAACTCTGCTATAGTATTCTGATACAATAGTTATAATGACTCTGCTATAGTATTCTGATACAATAGTTATAATAACTCTGCTATAGTATTCTGATACAATAGTTATAATAATAGTATTCTGATACAATAGTTATAATGACTCTGCTATAGTATTCTGATACAATAGTTATAATAACTCTGCTATAGTATTCTGATACAATAGTTATAATGACTCTGCTATAGTATTCTGATACAATAGTTATAATAATAGTATTCTGATACAATAGTTATAATAATAGTATTCTGATACAATAGTTATAATGACTCTGCTATAGTATTCTGATACAATAGTTATAATAATAGTATTCTGATACAATAGTTATAATAACTCTGCTATAGTATTCTGATACAATAGTTATAACTCTGCTATAGTATTCTGATACAATAGTTATAATAATAGTATTCTGATACAATAGTTATAATAACTCTGCTATAGTATTCTGATACAATAGTTATAATAATAGTATTCTGATACAATAGTTATAATAACTCTGCTATAGTATTCTGATACAATAGTTATAATAATAGTATTCTGATACAATAGTTATAATAATAGTATTCTGATACAATAGTTATAATAACTCTGCTATAGTATTCTGATACAATAGTTATAATAACTCTGCTATAGTATTCTGATACAATAGTTATAATAACTCTGCTATAGTATTCTGATACAATAGTTATAATAATAGTATTCTGATACAATAGTTATAAGAACTCTGCTTTAGTATTCTGATACAATAGTTATAATAACTCTGCTATAGTATTCTGATACAATAGTTATAATAACTCTGCTATAGTATTCTGATACAATAGTTATAATAATAGTATCCTGATACAATAGTTATAATAATAGTATCCTGATACAATAGTCATAATAATAGTATTCTGATACAATAGTTATAATAACTCTGCTATAGTATTCTGATACAATAGTTATAATAATAGTATTCTGATACAATAGTTATAATAATAGTATTCTGATACAATAGTTATAAGAACTCTGCTTTAGTATTCTGATACAATAGTTATAATAACTCTGCTATAGTATTCTGATACAATAGTTATAATAATAGTATTCTGATACAATAGTTATAATAACTCTGCTATAGTATTCTGATACAATAGTTATAATAACTCTGCTATAGTATTCTGATACAATAGTTATAATAACTCTGCTATAGTATTCTGATACAATAGTTATAATGACTCTGCTATAGTATTCTGATACAATAGTTATAATAACTCTGCTATAGTATTCTGATACAATAGTTATAATAATAGTATTCTGATACAATAGTTATAATGACTCTGCTATAGTATTCTGATACAATAGTTATAATAACTCTGCTATAGTATTCTGATACAATAGTTATAATAACTCTGCTATAGTATTCTGATACAATAGTTATAATAATAGTATTCTGATACAATAGTTAAAATAACTGCTATAGTATTCTGATACAATAGTTATAATAACTCTGCTATAGTATTCTGATACAATAGTTATAATAACTCTGCTATAGTATTCTGATACAATAGTTATAATAATAGTATTCTGATACAATAGTTATAATGACTCTGCTATAGTATTCTGATACAATAGTTATAATGACTCTGCTATAGTATTCTGATACAATAGTTATAATAACTCTGCTATAGTATTCTGATACAATAGTTATAATGACTCTGCTATAGTATTCTGATACAATAGTTATAATAATAGTATTCTGATACAATAGTTATAATAATAGTATTCTGATACAATAGTTATAATGACTCTGCTATAGTATTCTGATACAATAGTTATAATAATAGTATTCTGATACAATAGTTATAATAACTCTGCTATAGTATTCTGATACAATAGTTATAATAACTCTGCTATAGTATTCTGATACAATAGTTATAATGACTCTGCTATAGTATTCTGATACAATAGTTATAATAATAGTATTCTGATACAATAGTTATAATGACTCTGCTATAGTATTCTGATACAATAGTTATAATAATAGTATTCTGATACAATAGTTATAATAACTCTGCTATAGTATTCTGATACAATAGTTATAATAACTCTGCTATAGTATTCTGATACAATAGTTATAACTCTGCTATAGTATTCTGATACAATAGTTATAATAATAGTATTCTGATACAATAGTTATAATAACTCTGCTGTAGTATTCTGATACAATAGTTATAATAACTCTGCTATAGTATTCTGATACAATAGTTATAATAATAGTATTCTGATACAATAGTTATAATAACTCTGCTATAGTATTCTGATACAATAGTTAGAATAATAGTATTCTGATACAATAGTTATAATAATAGTATCCTGATACAATAGTTATAATAATAGTATCCTGATACAATAGTCATAATAATAGTATTCTGATACCATAGTTATAATAACTCTGCTATAGTATTCTGATACAATAGTTATAATAATAGTATTCTGATACAATAGTTATAATAATAGTATTCTGATACAATAGTTATAAGAACTCTGCTTTAGTATTCTGATACAATAGTTATAATAACTCTGCTATAGTATTCTGATACAATAGTTATAATAATAGTATTCTGATACAATAGTTATAAGAACTCTGCTTTAGTATTCTGATACAATAGTTATAATAACTCTGCTATAGTATTCTGATACAATAGTTATAATAACTCTGCTATAGTATTCTGATACAATAGTTATAATGACTCTGCTATAGTATTCTGATACAATAGTTATAATAATAGTATTCTGATACAATAGTTATAATGACTCTGCTATAGTATTCTGATACAATAGTTATAATAATAGTATTCTGATACAATAGTTATAATAACTCTGCTATAGTATTCTGATACAATAGTTATAATAATAGTATTCTGATACAATAGTTATAATGACTCTGCTATAGTATTCTGATACAATAGTTATAATAATAGTATTCTGATACAATAGTTAAAATAACTGCTATAGTATTCTGATACAATAGTTATAATAACTCTGCTATAGTATTCTGATACAATAGTTATAATAACTCTGCTATAGTATTCTGATACAATAGTTATAATGACTCTGCTATAGTATTCTGATACAATAGTTATAATAACTCTGCTATAGTATTCTGATACAATAGTTATAATAATAGTATTCTGATACAATAGTTATAATGACTCTGCTATAGTATTCTGATACAATAGTTATAATAATAGTATTCTGATACAATAGTTATAATGACTCTGCTATAGTATTCTGATACAATAGTTATAATAATAGTATTCTGATACAATAGTTATAATAACTCTGCTATAGTATTCTGATACAATAGTTAGAATAACTCTGCTATAGTATTCTGATACAATAGTTATAACTCTGCTATAGTATTCTGATACAATAGTTATAATAATAGTATTCTGATACAATAGTTATAATAACTCTGCTGTAGTATTCTGATACAATAGTTATAATAACTCTGCTATAGTATTCTGATACAATAGTTATAATAATAGTATTCTGATACAATAGTTATAATAACTCTGCTATAGTATTCTGATACAATAGTTAGAATAATAGTATTCTGATACAATAGTTATAATAATAGTATCCTGATACAATAGTTATAATAATAGTATCCTGATACAATAGTCATAATAATAGTATTCTGATACCATAGTTATAATAACTCTGCTATAGTATTCTGATACAATAGTTATAATAATAGTATTCTGATACAATAGTTATAATAATAGTATTCTGATACAATAGTTATAAGAACTCTGCTTTAGTATTCTGATACAATAGTTATAATAACTCTGCTATAGTATTCTGATACAATAGTTATAATAATAGTATTCTGATACAATAGTTATAAGAACTCTGCTTTAGTATTCTGATACAATAGTTATAATAACTCTGCTATAGTATTCTGATACAATAGTTATAATAACTCTGCTATAGTATTCTGATACAATAGTTATAATGACTCTGCTATAGTATTCTGATACAATAGTTATAATAATAGTATTCTGATACAATAGTTATAATGACTCTGCTATAGTATTCTGATACAATAGTTATAATAATAGTATTCTGATACAATAGTTATAATAACTCTGCTATAGTATTCTGATACAATAGTTATAATAATAGTATTCTGATACAATAGTTATAATGACTCTGCTATAGTATTCTGATACAATAGTTATAATAATAGTATTCTGATACAATAGTTAAAATAACTGCTATAGTATTCTGATACAATAGTTATAATAACTCTGCTATAGTATTCTGATACAATAGTTATAATAACTCTGCTATAGTATTCTGATACAATAGTTATAATGACTCTGCTATAGTATTCTGATACAATAGTTATAATAACTCTGCTATAGTATTCTGATACAATAGTTATAATAATAGTATTCTGATACAATAGTTATAATGACTCTGCTATAGTATTCTGATACAATAGTTATAATAATAGTATTCTGATACAATAGTTATAATGACTCTGCTATAGTATTCTGATACAATAGTTATAATAATAGTATTCTGATACAATAGTTATAATAACTCTGCTATAGTATTCTGATACAATAGTTAGAATAACTCTGCTATAGTATTCTGATACAATAGTTATAACTCTGCTATAGTATTCTGATACAATAGTTATAATAATAGTATTCTGATACAATAGTTATAATAACTCTGCTGTAGTATTCTGATACAATAGTTATAATAACTCTGCTATAGTATTCTGATACAATAGTTATAATAATAGTATTCTGATACAATAGTTATAATAACTCTGCTATAGTATTCTGATACAATAGTTAGAATAATAGTATTCTGATACAATAGTTATAATAATAGTATCCTGATACAATAGTTATAATAATAGTATCCTGATACAATAGTCATAATAATAGTATTCTGATACCATAGTTATAATAACTCTGCTATAGTATTCTGATACAATAGTTATAATAATAGTATTCTGATACAATAGTTATAATAATAGTATTCTGATACAATAGTTATAAGAACTCTGCTTTAGTATTCTGATACAATAGTTATAATAACTCTGCTATAGTATTCTGATACAATAGTTATAATAATAGTATTCTGATACAATAGTTATAAGAACTCTGCTTTAGTATTCTGATACAATAGTTATAATAACTCTGCTATAGTATTCTGATACAATAGTTATAATAACTCTGCTATAGTATTCTGATACAATAGTTATAATGACTCTGCTATAGTATTCTGATACAATAGTTATAATAATAGTATTCTGATACAATAGTTATAATGACTCTGCTATAGTATTCTGATACAATAGTTATAATAATAGTATTCTGATACAATAGTTATAAGAACTCTGCTTTAGTATTCTGATACAATAGTTATAATAACTCTGCTATAGTATTCTGATACAATAGTTATAATAATAGTATTCTGATACAATAGTTATAAGAACTCTGCTTTAGTATTCTGATACAATAGTTATAATAACTCTGCTATAGTATTCTGATACAATAGTTATAATAACTCTGCTATAGTATTCTGATACAATAGTTATAATGACTCTGCTATAGTATTCTGATACAATAGTTATAATAATAGTATTCTGATACAATAGTTATAATGACTCTGCTATAGTATTCTGATACAATAGTTATAATAATAGTATTCTGATACAATAGTTATAATAACTCTGCTATAGTATTCTGATACAATAGTTATAATAATAGTATTCTGATACAATAGTTATAATGACTCTGCTATAGTATTCTGATACAATAGTTATAATAATAGTATTCTGATACAATAGTTAAAATAACTGCTATAGTATTCTGATACAATAGTTATAATAACTCTGCTATAGTATTCTGATACAATAGTTATAATAACTCTGCTATAGTATTCTGATACAATAGTTATAATGACTCTGCTATAGTATTCTGATACAATAGTTATAATAACTCTGCTATAGTATTCTGATACAATAGTTATAATAATAGTATTCTGATACAATAGTTATAATGACTCTGCTATAGTATTCTGATACAATAGTTATAATAATAGTATTCTGATACAATAGTTATAATGACTCTGCTATAGTATTCTGATACAATAGTTATAAT